>NC_142521.1:45905964-46125964 GCF_964205215.1 Stylophora pistillata
CATGAACAAATCCTTGAATAAAATAGTTCAAACCCTTTTCCAAAACCTTCTGTGAAAGATCAGAATGATCTGGAAGAAAGGAAACCGAAATCTGGTCTGGAATTTTCGCCAAATTGTCTGAAGGGCTGGACACTCCGCCGTTCGCGCCCTCCATGTTTTCAAAAAAGTTGTGGGACAAGATGGCAGCATGCCGCACGCTTCCTTCTGATTGGTTGATTCCGCATTGCTGATTGACAGGTCGGACCTATGAATTTCGAAATTCTAACTAAAAACAGAAATTCTAGCGTTACCGTCCTGACTGCTAAAGGTCCCTAATGATAACGAGCGTTGGAAATAAAACGCTTACACTTGAAACATATTTCTCTGTCTTCTTGTTTCTATTTCGCTTGCTTTATTATTATTATGGTTATCATTGTAATCCTGGCCCCGGTTGTCCGAACGTTGCTTGGATAACGCTATCCACTGGATAAAACTCTACAATGGATAGCGCAGTACGTTTTGGTAACACTTTGAACAACCAGGCCCTGATTCTTATCAGAGTTGTCGATATCATAACGATAGTTAGCATACTTCGAATCAAGTTTATCATATTACTATTATAATTCAGAGTTGTTCCGCAGAAAGATCAAATAATTTGGAGTTTTTCCACTTTAATTGTGTAGACATATCAGATATCAGCGCCAACATCACCAGGAATCGGGGACATTTCGAGCCAGTTTCGAAATGTCAGCGGTATATCGTATTACAGACAATTCATTATGGCGGCGGTGGAAGTGAAGTGAACAGGTAACTCTCTATTTTCGTAAAACTCCACCAGGGAAAGGCCTGGTACCTTTCTATCCCAGAAAGCCAAAGGAGACGTCAAAACAAGGAAAATGGCAGCCAAATTGTGCAGTTACTGGGACTTGTATCTTTCGCGTTCTTCCTTCCTAAACTTTGGGTTATTTAAAAATGGTGTATTAGGCTTTTGAGCTCTGTGAAAATACGAAGAGTTTCTCGAGGAAAATTTCTGGGCCAACATGTTCGACAGTTTACGAGCGATTTAGTTAAGCAAACTTCTTCAGAAGGCATATCGAAGTACACAGTTGCGAATCTTTACAAGGTTGTTCCAACGAAAAAAGAACTGTAACACCTAGTCGAAGCAGATTTTAAGAGTTTGTATGGGAAAATGGAGTCAGAATTATGAGTTTACTCGTATACCTTGGGAAAAGGTAGGCTTGAATTTGAGTATTTCTTTTTCGTAGTGATGGACGCTTTAACCGATGCGGGCTGCATTTTCAAGTGCACAGCGAAAGAATATCCCATTCTTAGACAGCTATTTTGAAAAAACAATCTTTTCCCATGCATTTTCTCATACTGTTTCGGCGCCATTTTGCTTGTAACACGAGAACCGCCTCCACCATATTGTCCCAAATTTCTGGCAATGATTTGTTTCGAATGTTTCTCCTACTAATTCGTTTTTCGGCCTGCTGGGGATGATGTTGATTTGCATAAGTCATAATACTAAAGCTGGTAATGGATTGGGCTTCCTTCAAGTCTGCGTCGCCAATAATGTTTTTTGTTGTTATTTTTTATACTTGAAAGTTTTCGATAGTAGTGCGTTTCTTTTACAGAACCGTTTCCTTGTTGATTTTGTTTCTCTCTCCTTTAACTTTTCGCAAATTGTCTGAAAGAGTTTCCCTCTTTTCATCAACTGAAAGTTATTGATGAAATTAAAAACAGAGTGAAGAAAAAAGGCTGTCCATGCTTGGTTTCCAGCAGATACAGATCTCCGTAAGTGTATGCGGGCGTAAAATAATATTTTCTTACAAAAGTTTACAAAGGGTTATGACAAAAAAAAGCATATCAAATGGTTTTACCATAAAACTGTTATCATTTTCTTCTTCAGTACAAGCAAGAGTCAAAAATTAACATCTTATACCTAAAAATCTTTTCCATCGAAGATATCAGCTGTAGCCGCCAGTTTACTCCGCTTGTTTTCAGTACTTTTCTCTTTTATTACAGATATATTCCTGTCACGAGGAATATTGATTTGCATATATTACATCTTTAAAGCCGACAATAGATCATAGGCTTCCTTCAATTTAATGTCGCCCGATTAAAGTTTTAGATAATTTTCATAATTCAAACGTAGAAGTTTCTGTATTTTGCGAAAATATTTTTACAAAGACAAATAACAAGATAAACGATATCGAATTTACATCAAAAGAGTTAGAAATGATGGCTTATGGCCCTAGTATTCTACACGGAAATGTCGAAATATTTTGTTCCTCGCCCAAAACTCTATCTTGTTGTCAAATTTAGAGTAAAAACATAAAACCTTGAAAAAAGATGGTGTTTCTCATCAATTACCAAAATAATTCAAGGTTGAAAGCAATTTGTTAATAAATAATCTCCAAAGCCTACCATAACGCGGGCGACGTTCTTACATGAGACCTTGAGTTCTTGATAATCTTCCGGCAGTAACACTCACAATCGAATAAAGGGGTGTGCATTGCAAAATTATATTACCATGTTGTAAGCCGTGCACAGCTGTTCAATAAGGAAATAGTAGATCGTGAGCTGAATAATAAAATGTATCCATATGCGTAAAGGATCGATTGACGTCTTTTTTATACTTTGTTTCTCGGCTGAATGACAGGTGACAAGAAAAGCCTAACGCAATAAGTCTGAATCACGCGAGGACTAAAGGATGACTGTTGCTTACGGCTAGGGACTCCAATGGAGTTTATAATTCCTATCTCTAGCTCACCCTCCGATCGGTTAGACAATTGCGTCGTTTAACATTTGTTTAAGTCATTCAATTAGATGACAGGCAGTTTACACTGAGGTGATTTCGTGGAGGCCAGGTTTGGAAGGCGATTGAGCCAGCGGTTTTCCATAGAAAGGAGCAAGAAACATGTTCTAAAGAAATTTGCATGATTCCGTCCTCTGATTTTAGGAAACAGTTTCATTCAATTTTTCCTGTTTCCATTACTGGTAAAGCTGCGTCAAATTTAAAAATGTATCGCCTTTTCGATGGTTTTTGTGGTGCTAAGCCGAGCATAATCCTTCGTTGGGATCTTAAGAACACGCAACTTTACGCGTTTTGTGCAATAAATTTTGTAACGACATTCAAATGTAATGCACTGCATACGAAATACTAAAATCCACTTCTCTAGTGCAATCTACGGGACCAAACAAACTTCGTAAAAAAAAATATTAAATAAGGAAAGAATACGAAAAAGAAAAAGAAATATGAAAAAAAAAGAAGCTAACGAGCAACTTGAGGTGACCGAAGACGCCATATGACTTACATGAAGTGATGGATACTTACGAAGACCCAGGTTTTACTCTACTACTTTCGGATCCAGGCTCCGTTTCTCCTTTCATCGTTCCCCGTTCCCTGTTCCGGTTCTTTATTTTCCCCTTTCCCCATTCCATATTCTCCGTTCTTGGTTCTCGGTCCTCTGTTCTACGTTCCCTTTTCCTGTTCCTCTTCCCTTTTCCCTGTTCTCTGTTCCCTGTTCTCTGTTCTCTGTTTCCTTTTCTCTGTTCCCTGTTCCCTGTTCTCTGTTTCATTTTCTCTGTTCCCTGTTCCTGTTCCCTGTTCCCTGTTCTCTGTTTTCTGTTCCCTGTTTTCTGTTTCCCGCCCCTGTTCCCTGTTCTCTGTTTTCTGTTCCTTGTTTGCTGTTTTCCACCCCTGTTCCCTGTTTGCTGTTTCCCGCCCCTGTTCCCTGTTCTCTGTTTTCTGTTCCCTGTTTGCTGTTTTCCCACCCCTGTTCCCTGTTCTCCGTTCAGCGTTCCCTGTTAACCGTTCTCCATTCCCTATTTTCTGTTCCCTAAGATTAAGGAAAAGAAATGGAGACGATCAGATAGGCAAACTACGCCCTCTTTCTGTGGGTGTACGACTTCGTTGCTAGACTATTGTTGTTTTATCAAACTCGCACGTTAGCATTCATTCGCGTGAGAAAATGGAGCCTGTTCCATACTTATTCGTCGACTTTTATAATTTTATTTACATATCAATTCATTTTCTAAGCTTTATCTACCTATTACCTATCTTTTTGTTACTTCATAATCTATCATTGTTTTATCTTTGGACTATTATTTGCGCTGTAAGTATCAGTCTTAATCAAGATATATAATCAAACTGAAACCATTACTTGTGGAATAATACCACAACTTTGGGTTCTTTACTATTCTCACTTTATATCAATGATCTACCTAACTGCTCAAAAAACTATCCTTTCGCTGATGGTACAAATATTTTTTTTTTCCAAGTGACAACCTGATCCATCTTGAATCCACTATGAATAAGGAATTGAATTCTCTCTTCAAGTACTGTAATATCAACAAACTATCTATAAATTTTACTAAGACAACCTACCTGGTAATTTCATCTGCAAGATTAAGATCATATATTCATATTCCTAACATTGCCCGCAAAACTCAAATTAAGTATATAGCTATCTACATCGATCAAAACTTACACTGGGGACCGCAGATTCAACACATTAACAATAAATTAGCAAAAAATATAGCAATTATTCATAAATTAGGATATTTTGTAGATTTTCACACATTGAAACAGTTATATTATTCTTTCATCTATCCATACCTACCCTATGCACCATAACTTGGGATAGTGCAAGTATAACTAGATTACGTAGAACCTTAACTAAGCAGAATAAATGTGTGCGTAGCATGTTCTTTGCCTATAGCAGGGATAATGTTACACCATATTACAATCTTCTAGGAATTTTTGAATTTGAAAATGTGTGCAAATTTAAGGTTGCTCTTTTTACACATAAAATTCTAAACGGCTCAACAAACATCTCAACTATACTCCGTGCAACCCTTACTCGAGCCTCAGAGATACATAACCACAGCACCAGATTTACCTTTAGATTAAATCTTCTAGGCCAAAAGCTAATAGTAACTATGGGATCTCTACTTTTGCTTTTGTTTCATCTAAACTTTGGGAAACTATTCCAACAAATGTTAAAAGACTGCCGCACACTTCCTTCTTCAACCTTTTAAGAGCGGCCGTCTGTAAATATCGCCCGGAGATGTGCAATATGAAAAAATCGAAAATCACTAAACTTTGCCAGAATATAGGTCTGGATGAACTATTTCTAGAAAAAATACTTTGAGTTCAAATGCATTTTATTTTTCGCGAACTGCGGCAAAATCGGTTTTGTGGCTCTTACGTCAGCTTCACGAGGTTTTAGACAACCATAATTTGAACGCCGCTTGAAAATAAACAAAACGGTAAATGTGACCAAATCTTTTCCTAATGAAAAGAACACGTATCTACAAACAGCCTGAAGTGTTCTTTGTTCGATTCCGTCACAATCTAAATTTTTGGGGAATTTTTGTGTTTTTTTTTTCCAACATTTCAGTCACTTTGACGGACAAAAAAAATGGCAAAATTGAGAGGGTCAAATCGGACCTTGGTACATGGCATGGAATTATATCAAGTTAACCCAGCGAAAGAACAAGGCTTCTATAATAACTCTAATGAAATTTTTGGGCTACTCAAACTACGAAATTTTAGGACCCTAAACAAAAGTGACTCAGAGCTCAAAACGCGCCATTCCTTGTCACGCAATGGGAGGTGAAAAATCAACAATGCGAACGTGGAAAAGACAACAGGCCATAGGCCGCCTTGGGAGCGAAATATCATTACCAATCTGACTAAAAAGTCAACTTTCATCAACATTTCTCGTTTCTGTTTCTCAGGTTAACTGAGATTTAAAATTTTAGCGGTTATTTTCGAAACAAAACAAGCCAAAATGCAACATTCTCCTGTTCGAAGCGGCGGAGGACGGATACAAACCGTGAACTAAATATGTTTGCCATATTTACACTTTGATTTGAGTATTGTTTTATAAATTTGTAATTACCGTGCATCAGCGCCAATTATTGATTGTGCATTCACTGCCGTGAAGTGCCCGATCAAAGTTGACTTTTTATTCAGATTGGTAACGATATTTCGCTCCCAAAGTGACCTAGGGCCTGTTGTCTTTTCCACGTGCGCATTGTTGAGTTTTCACCTCCATTTGCGTGTCTGTTATATTACTCACTACGACCTTATGGAAATCTAATATTAGTCTCACTAACGAGATGTAGATAACATTGGCACTCTGAATCGTCAAATTAAGGCGATGACGGCCTAACATACCTATACATGCGCCAACCTTAAAGATTATTTGCTTTACATGACTGTTTCAACTAAGGCGATCATAAAATATCGCGCTTAGATATGAAATAAACTCACAAGCCCCATTAATTTGTTTGTCATCTGTATGTATATCAAAAGGGTCTGGGATTTAAAGCATGGAGGCGGTCCCAAAAATGCAGAGCTTCAGCTTTAAAGACATTATTAAACAGCGCATTACTAAAAAGCCCTCGTTCAATTTTATGCAGTTAAGCTTTTCTTAATGGCGTAAGCTTAGGACGACACACAGGACAGAACTGTAAAGACAGCGTACAAAAAATATCACATTCAGACATCACTTCCAGTAAATCGATCGTTTTCAGATTGCATGAACAACAACGGTCCACAAGAATTGATCCCTGCGTAGCCCCTGTAGATACACCCTCAAGACTAGACGTCATGTCCTGAAACTCTTAAAACTGGTAAACCATTCGCGCTCAGGACCAACAAATTACCCAACAACACACTACGGTCTACAGTATCATAATATTTACCCATATCGGAGAACTACAGAATATAGGGCCACTGAGGTCCTCTTTGTTGACATGCTTTGAAGAACGAGGCGGAACGCAACAGGATATATTGTGATTTAAGATGCAAACAAGTGGCCCTTCATTCTGTAGTTTTACTCACATATCGATAAATGCGGCTCCCGTCAGCTGGCCTTGATCCGTTTTTCTAGAAATAGAATCAGCAAAAATTAAGAGCTGCAATTAATCGAGTGGAATTTGCGAAAACAACATTGATAATGACTCAGGATTTTGTGTTTCTGCTACGAGTGAAATAAGGGGCCGTCCTACGGCCCTCTCTAAGATTTTAAAAAATACAGACAGAAGAGAGATCGGACAGTAATTATCCATATTCTCAGCCTGTCCATTAAAAAAATAATAACTCGTGCAATTTTCCAGCCATCAGGTACTCGACCAGACTGCAGCGAGGTGTTTAGACAAGGGCCTGGTGACAATTTCAGCCGCGTCTTTCAAGAGTCGGGCGGAAACTATGGTGCTACGTTCATGGTTTTTGGTTTTATCAATGGAGTTGATCATGTAAATTGGCTAAATCTGTGTTTGGTATGAGTTGAGAAACAAAGACGTTTTTCGTAATTGGCAGGACGCTTCAAGAAAAGTTAAAATTAAAAGTCATTTTGTATGTTAACTGTCAACAATGGGGTTGGTAATCATATAAGTGCCTTAACATACGTCAATTTCAAGAGCTTTCCTTAAGGGATCCTCGGTTTTGCTGAAATGCTACGACGATGTCACTCATAATCGAACAAGGCGTTTGCATCACAAACCCAACTATTTATAACCTATGAGGAGGCGGTCAAAAAGGGAATTCTTGCACCTGTTTTAAATAATCATCGGTCGAACACAGATTCGGAACCTTTTGAAGTCTGTGTTTCTTGAAAAGTGATACATAATAACGAAGGTAGTTGCCATGAGTCTTTCTAAATTCATAATTAATCCCCTCAATCGAATATGTCAGCTGTAGGCGCCACGTCATATCGCTAATTCTGTACTTTCTATTTTTCAAATCAAAGATCGCCATCATCCCACACAAAGAGGCATATCAATATTACTTCTTTTCTCTTTTGTTTTGCATTTATACTTGAACAAAAATCGAAACAGTTACTTTTTAGACGTTTAGACGGAACTGAATACGTATTTGATGAAGTTAACATAGAAGAAACATGTCTACTGCGAGGATCGTGCATCATACGTATAGAAGAAAAGGTAAGTAGGCTCCGTAGAGTAATCTTTCATTACAATTACTTTTGGTTTGACAATTCAGTCTATTCCTTTATGTATTTATTTACTTCTTATTTTTTTTTAATGTATTCATTCATTTTTGGCCTTTTATTTCATTTACACGACCTGACGGACTTAAATAGGAGAAACGTAGTACGTCAAGTGCTGAGTCAGAAGGGCAATATAACTTTTTCCATTACATTGCATCGTTCGAAAACATATTAAGTTGAAGCGAAGCATTACTATCACATTACTTCGTGTACCAAATGTTATCGTTACACGTCGTTAGAATCTCAGAAAATAGGGCTATGCATTACTTTTTGGCACGAAGTTACTCCTGCTGGACTTCAGCGAATGATGTTGATAAGCATAAGTCATAACCCTAAAGCTGGTAATGGACTATGTTTGCGTCGCTTAAGTGATTCTTCTCTCTTTTTTTTTTTTTTTTTTTCTCTTTTTCTTTTTCTTTTTTCTCGTGTGCGTTATTTTCTTCTTTGGAAGGCTTCGATAGTGATGCGTTTCTTTTACCCAAGCGTTTCCTTATTGATTTTGGTTTGTTCTCCTTGCCTTTTACTTTTAGAAAATCACATATAAAAGTTTCCTTTTTTTCACCAGCTGAAAGTTATCGATGAAATTGAAAAGGAAAGAAGAAATAAGTTTTCCATGCTAAATTTGCAGTAGACGCACATCCCCGTGTATGTATAAGGGCATAGAGAAATGTTTTCTAGCAAAAGTTTACCAAGACTAAAAAAAATATGATATGGACTTCTTTTCAAAATTAATAAACTTGAATGTTCTCTTCTTTTCAAAGTTAATATTCATGACTGTTTGCTTGTATTGTTTTAAAAATAGATAAATTTGGAGAATCTTTAAGATTATTTGGTAGTGCATTCCATGCTACTGCAGATTTATGAGCAAAGGACCTAAGACCCAGTTCGTTTTTGGGCCTATTAAGTACAACATTCAGGGATTTCCTTAGGCTATAGCTGTTAGAGTTTTTGGTCACCAAACAATTGATTTCCCGCAATCAATTGGTTTTGGTGCCTGCACAACGGCTTCAACTTTTTCATTCAGTGGATACTTGTAATCCTTTGTCAGTTAACACGTTTCCAAGGTATTTCACCCTACTCACACCTATGTGGCACTTGTCATAGTTCAGTGTCAAGCCATTTTCTTCTGATTTCTTCATCACTTCATCCAGAATTTTATCATGCTCTTCTTCTGAAGTGCCAACTACACGGATATCATCATGAATATTGTGGGGTAGTGGCTAGACCTTGCTTGGAGCCGGCCTAGAAAAGGAAAAATAAGGCGCTTCCTTCCCTCCACTAGCTTGGATGGACACCTTAGGCAAGTGTTAGCACACCCTTACCCTCCCTTAACCAGGGTTACGGTCCCACTGCCTTGTGGTGGCTAGGGATAGCTAAAGCTAAGGGAGCAAACCCCGACAGAAAAACCGGAGCGGAGCCCCGTAAGGCAGTTTTGACGCTATATCATTTTCTGGCAACTCCTGCAGTCGACCTGGTCCCGAACGTACTGGCCCTGCCTTTGCTTCGGACACTACCAGAAAGACCGAGAGGGGGAATATGGGACTTGGGCAAACCAGTATCTCCATATCAACCGCCCAGGCAAGCGCATGGAGAGACAACTTCAGCATGCCCTACGGCTTCGCCTAGCATGGAAACAAACCGGGGAGTGGCAGTTACCTGTTCTAAGTCATGGCTCGATTGGCGTAGAGCCAGACGTCAGGGGTCATTATTGACAGTGGGAGGGGCTTTTTAGTCCCACTGGATAGCTACCGCCCGCTTACACTGGGCAGCCCCCAGTCAATAAGGTTCTTTCCCGCCACTGCCCGCCTGTCTTGCTGGGGTGAGCAGGACTTAAGTCTGGAAACAGTCTGACAAGTGGGCTGCGACTAATTCATCTAAGAATCAAGGATCTATTGGAAGAAGACCAGCTCTTACACTTGGGAGCTGAATATCCGAATGATGCTGACCGGACTTACCAAAAACATGCGCGACATTGACGGGGCACGCAAAACAGCTGTCATCAGCAGAGAATTGGTTAGGCTCAAAGTTGATATCGCTGCATTACAGGAAACGCGCATAGCTGGCTGCGGAAGCCTAACGGAAAAGGAATACACATTTTTCTGGCAGGGTAGAGATGAATATGAGCCTAGAGTACATGTAGTTGGTTTTGCTGTCAGCAACAAGCTAGTACAGATGGTGGAGCCGGGCTCAACCAAGTCTGAGCGCATCATGCACATAAAACTCGATACCGATCTAGGTCACACCAATTTGTTTTCTGTCTACGCTCCAACCCTGACTTCTAGTACCGATGCCAAGGATACCTTTTACAGCCAATTGGATGATGCTATCAAACATATCCCAAACAACGAAGTGCTGATTCTCCTCGGCGATTTCAACGCTAGGGTGGGCATCGATCAAGGCTCCTGGTCTGATTGTCTTGGTCACTTTGGTGTTGGCAAATGCAATGGAAATGGTCAACGCCTTCTGGAGCTTTGCACCTATCATCACCTCTGTATTACAAACATATACTTTGGCATGAAGCTGCGCCATAGGTCCTCCTGGATGCACCCCATATCTAAAAACTGGCACCAACTTGACCTCATCATCTCAAGAAGGGAACACCTTATTAATATTCGTACTACAAGGGCATACCACAGTGCTGATTGTGACACTGATAACTCCCTTGTCTGCACGAAGATCCAGTTACGTCCAAAGAAGTTCCATCGTGTCAAACAATCTGCTACACTTCGTATTAATGCTTCTGCCACCGCCATCCCTGAAAATGTCTCTATATTCAACGACATCCTGAGCTCGAAACTCGGAGACTGCCTGGAACTTAACACAGAGGACCCCTGGAGCCATATCGAGGACACCACCCTTGCTGCAGCATTAAAGGCCTTTAGGAAGAATGTACGCAAAAGCCAGGATTGGTTCAATGCAAACATCGCGACTCTTCAGCCGCTCATCGAAGCAAAGAGGAATGCCCTGCAGAACCACCAGCGTAATCCATCACCTAGCTCTTTGGAAGCACTTCGGGAGGCCAGGCGCCGTGCGAATGAAAAATGTAAGATCTGTGCTAACAACTTTTGGATGAATCTCTGTGCTGAAATCCAGTCAGCTGCTGACACTGGAAATTCTAGGGGCATGTTTGAGGGTATCAAGAGGGCGATTGGACCAACACAGTCCAAGTCCTCACCACTCAAAACATCAACTGTTGAAATCATCACTGATAAATCAAGACTGATGGAGTGCTGGGTGGAATACTATAGCGAGCTCTATGGTAGATCGAGCTCTGTCTTACCCTCTGTCCTTGACTGTATTGAAAGGCTTCCCATCATGTTTGAACTAGACGAGGCCCCCACCAAGGAAGACCTCTCAAAGGCAATCAGTCACATATCGTCTCGAAAGGCCCCTGGGCTTGACGGTATCCCGGCTGAAGTATTCAAATGCAGTGGAAACCAATTGCTCGACAATCTCCACCAGCTACTCTGCAAATGCTGGAAAGAGGGATACGTTCCACAGGAGATGAGGGATTCTATTATCTCAACTCTATACAAGAACAAAGGAGACCGCAGTGATCGCAACAATTATCGTGGCATCTCACTTCTGTGCATTACTGGAAAGCTGTTTGCCCGAGTAGCATTATACCTCCTTCAAAAGATCGCTGAAAGGGTGTACCCTGAATCCCAGTGTGGTTTCCGCCCTAATCGGTTGACTGTGGACATGATTTTCTCTTTGAGACAACTCCAAGAGAAGTGCAAAGAGCAACAACAGCCACTCTACATTGTATTCATCGACTTGACAAAGGCGTTTGACCTTATTAGTAGAGACGGCCTTTTCAAGATTCTGCCCTTACTTGGCTGTCCTCCTAAACTCCTGAGCTTCATCAAATCTTTCCATGATGGATCTCGGGGTACAGTGCAGTATGATGGAAACAGGTCTGAGGCATTCGATATAAACAGCGGCGTAAAACAAGGATGTGTGCTAGCCCCAACTCTCATCAACATCTTCTTTTCAGTTTTACTGAATCATGCTTTCAAGTCCTCTGAAGAAGGTATCCTGATACGATCTCGTTCTGATGGTAAACTCTTCAACCCTGCACGCCTTAGAGCCAAGACCAAAGTGCGTAAGGTAGCCATTCGTGACCTTCTCTTTGCCGATGATGTTGCCCTCGTTGCTCACAGAGCTGAAAAACTACAACTCCTCCTCAATCAGTTTTCTGACGCATGTGAGGCCTTCAGACTTACAATCAGCCTAAAGAAGACGTGAGTCATGTACCAGGACAATGCAGCCACACCCGCCGTAATGATCAAAGATTACACCTTGGAAGCCGTCACACAGTTTACCTATCTCGGCTCTATCACCTCAAACAACAACTGCCTTGAAGTGGAGATTGGAAAGAGAATTGGCAAGGCTGCAACCAACATGGCTAAGCTGTCTGCCCGTGTCTGGGAGAACAAGAAGCTAACTACCCAAACTAAAGTTGCTGTGTATCGTGCCCGCATCGTGAGCACCTTATTGTTTGGTAGCGAGTCTTGGAATACCTACGCTAGTCAGGAGAAGTGTTTAAACATCTTCCATATGAGATGCCTTCGTCGCATCCTCTCCATCTCATGGACAGATAAGGTCTCTAACAATGAGGTACTTGCAAGAGCCAATATCACCTCGATGTTCACCCTGATAAAACAGCGCAGATTGAGGTGACTCGGTCATGTGTACTGGATGGAGGATGGGCGAATCCCTAAGGATCTGCTGTATGGCGAGTTGGAATCCGGTTCGAGGCCTGTTGGCAGACCTAAGCTGCGTTTCAAGGACGTATGCAAGAGAGATATGCTCGCCACTGGCCTGCCAACAGATAACTGGGAGCTACATGCTGCCGATCGGAGTGATTGGAGGTCTGTGTGCAGTCTGGCACTCCAGGCGGGAGAGGAAAGGCAGAAAGCTGAAGCCGATGATAGAAGAGCTAAGAGAAAAGCAGCAATGAACAACGCAACGTGTGTTCCAGTGGCATGTGTCTTCGTGTGCAGTGGATGCGGCCGTGTCTGCCGTTCTAGAATTGGGCTTTTTAGACACGAGAGAAAGTGTTTGTCGCAACTGCGCTAGTCATGGACATGGTCCGATGACTGCCTACTACTACTAGATTGTGTGTTCCAGGGCAATCTTTAAGGATCTGCCAGATGATGTGTTGAAATTTCTCAGTGGCCATATTTACACCAAATAAGAGTCACTTATAGCAGTAAAGACCATTAGGTCTTGCAAAGGTTGTAATATCTCCTGACTCTGGAGCAAGTTCTATTTGATGAAAAGCCACTTTCAAATATAACTTGGAGAATACTTTTGCCCATGACATTTGTTGCAGAGTCTCTTCAATAGTAGGCACAGGGTGTTTCTCTCTCAGTATTGCTCGATTGGCCTGCCTCATGTCGAAACGTATGCGCACGTCACCATTTGGTTTTTTCACCGCAACAAGAGGACTAATCCAACTTGTAGGTCCATTAACTTTCTCCCTTACATCAAGTGCTTCAAGGTCCTCTAATTTGTCAACTACTTTTTGTTTTCTGCTGAACGGAATTCTTTGCATGGCCTGGGCGATTGGGGTGACACTTTACAGTACAATACAATACAATACAATATTCTTTATTTAGCGAAGGTGATGTACTTAACCCAATGAGTTATCTAACTTACGGTCTTCACAACAATACAAAATACACATATAAAACAATGCCTAAACAGCAATATACGACTTACTACAAGAGAAACTAAAAAACTATACAAATATTTAGTTTAACATAGATCTAAGATGATAAAAGCTAATTACCTTTTAATACAGTTACAGTAAAGAGAAAAACGACACTCATAACACATGAATTCTTCAAGATGAGAAACATTACTAACAAACTTAATAAGGAATAATATCAGAGGTTTATGCTAAAAATTATTTAATCTAGATGAAAAAATAATAGGGGAAGGAGATACACAAGCTATTTGCTTAAGATCATTGTCAAGGCAATTGAAAAGGGTGGCAGCAGAGTAAGCAAATGTGCGCTTTCCAGAATTAGACCGCGGGTAGGGAACTTAAAGATTAAAAGCGGAAGCTCTGGTGCGCAAACCGGTTGAACGAACGGAAGACAAGAAATTGAATTTACGTTTGAGAAAAAAAGGAGCATCAGGATTATTAAGGATAGTAAATAAGAGTACAAGTTTCCTTAGTTTTATAAGGTCGAAAATAGGAAGCCATTTGAGTTTGGAAAATAAGCTTACAGATGATTGAGTGAAGTCGGCATCAAGGAGCAATCTAGCTGCACGTTTTTGAAGACGAATAAGACGAGACAATATATAACTCGAACTATTGCCCCATGCACTCGAACAATAGATAAGGTGGTTATGAATACAGGAATTAAAAAAACGTAGAGCACAGTGATGACTAAAAAACGGTTTGATCCTTCTCAAAAGAGACAATGTACTGTTTACAATTGAACATATATTATCGATGTGTTTCTCCCATGTAAGATGGCAATCAAGAGTAACACCAAGTAGTTTAGCATGCTGAACTTGTTCAATTAAGTTCCCGTTAATCATGACTTTAATAGAATGTTCATTTAGACGATGAAATTTCTGTTGAGTCGTAATCAAGATAAATTTAGTTTTAGACGTGTTGAGGGCCATGCCGTTTAAATTAGCCTATGCAAACACGCCAGAAGCGTCACGATTAAGACGAGCATTTAACTCATGGTTAGTAGAACTAGATTGAGTTATTGAAGTATCATCAGCAAACATACTAAGAGTAGTGTCCTGTGGGAGAAATAAAGGAAGGTCATTGATGAATGATAGAAAGAAAAGAGGACCAAAAATACTTCCTTGTGGAACACCGATAGATACAGGCAGAGGGTCAGATAGTGTACCCTTAAAGTTAGTACATTGAAAACGGTCAGAGAGATAAGAAGCAAACCACTGAACAGTGGAGGATGAAGAGCCATAGATTTGAAATTTTGAAAGAAGAATGCTTTGATTTACGAGGTCAAACACCTTTTTAAGATCGACTAGCAAGAGCCCATTTAGGACTCCGGTGTCCATATTGTTGAGGAGGCGAATGATAAGATCAGTAACAGCAAGCTCGCAGGAGCGAGACTTTCTGAAGCCAAACTGGGAATCAGAGAGCAGGTCATTTTCAGTAAGAAAGTTATAAAATGAAATGTGGACATGGCGTTCAAGAATCTTACAGAGAATAGCAAGAACAGAAATGGGTCGATAGTTAGAGCGGTCAAATAGACAACCGTCTTTAAATAGAGGCGTTTTTCCAAAAATCAGAAAAAGAACCGGATGAGAGGCTAAGATTAAAAATTATTGTTAGAGAAGACTCAATAGAAGGAGCCAATAATTTCCAAAAATATCCATTAAGTCCATCTAAGCCTGCGGCTTTTTCAGTACGTAGATCACGAAGACTATCAAGAACAAAGACAGATGTAATTGGAGGTATAATAAAAGAAACTCTCAGTGGAAGCTTGGACCAAACGAGGTCCTTCAGGTAACACCCAGCGGTGTTTCTGGACTTACAAGCATTTACACCTACTTTAAGGACACCTAGCTCTTCAGAGGAACTTCTACCTAGCAAAGTGTCTGCAGTGCCTGGCATCACAAAGGACTCAGTCTTGTGCGACGTTTCTGTATCAGGTACACAAATGTTCAATATGCATTTTCCACTAAGATTTAAGGGCTCCTTAGATGCATAAGCATAAACTTTCCTGTCAGTCTTCAAGAACTCTAGTTTTCCTTTGGACAATTTATCAAACACTTGCTCAGACATTAGGTAGCACCTGAGTCTATGATGACGTTGACAGGCTCACTTTCGATCATAAGAGGTAAAGTGTTTGACTCACCGTCTGAAGCACTGAAGACATAGTATCCGTCGTCTTCGCTTACGTTGCGACCTGCCACTTTACTCTGTTCAGGCTGGTTGCTTATCTTCCATACACCGTCTCGTTTTCTTATATATTTCCCTCTACGTCTGCTATCGCTTTTTCCTTTAGTTTGTTTGTCCTGTTTCGTGCGACAACAGACCTCCATGTACCCACGATTTGCACATTTAGCAAAGTCAAAGGGAGGCTTATTACGGTTGAAGAAGTACGAAGATTTAAGGGAGGCTACAATCACATTGTGTCGGCATCATTTTATTGCTGTTGTTATTTATTAACGCTTAAGTCTCAAGAAAAATACACAGGCTTTATTGTTTTACTTTAACTATCATGATGTTAACTCTTAAAATGGCTACGCACTTCCATTGGCTAATCTCTCTCCAAAAATGATGTTTGTCTCGCATGGGAATCTCGTCTTTCTGTTTTTCATTGTTGGTTAATAAAATGCAGGTGTTATGTGTTTGTTTTGAGTTCATGAGTTTCTGCAGGTGCTTCCATGCAGGTGTATTTCCAAACCCTAAGATTCGCTCACTTTTTCCGTTGATTCTTTCAAGAGTTTATTGTCTTCTTTTGCAATCGTTGCAATCATTGCGGAATTACTCGGCGCCCCTTGAGATGACCAATATCGTTGTCGATAAGAGTACAGACCACACCACAGGCGTCCCAAGCTCACGTCTCTTGCAAAAACGAAGGATTATTTCATGAAAGCGTCACGCGTTGTGTGACGTGGTGTCAAGTTTCGCGAGCAACCATTGAGAATTTGAATACGTTATAAGGAATAGTATGGGGAACAAAATATGGTCGTCTGATAACAGGAAAGACTGTGATGACAAAGCAACCCCAAAACGACGGAGATCGCCAAAGAACACAACGGACACACAAGGAATGAGTAAGTTTTATTAATCAAACGTGTAAAATGTTCATATTTCGGAATATTTAGTGTTTTAAATGGACCATATTTTGTTCCCCATACTATTCCTTATAACGCATTCAAAATTCTCAACGGTTGCTGGCGTAATTTAACACCGAGGCACACAATGCGTGACGCTTTCATGAAATGATCCTTCAATTTTGCTCGAGACGTGAGCTTGGGATGCCTGTGACCACATTAAACCACTGCCGATTGGTTACATATCATGTTAAAATATTTATTTCTGAAACTCAACCTTAATTTTTTAGCGTGACCAGATGTACACAAGGATAAAGGAGGTCTTCTTAATCAGTTTCGAAAATACTTATGCGTTAAAACAATTAAAACTGAAAGCAAAACTCGTGTACAAATTGCTGTCTTATCTCACCTTACCTCGAACAGATTTCTGTATGAGGCCTTCATAATTTTCCAGTGGTGATACTAAGAATAGAACAAGGCGTCACAAAGCCGTTCAATGAGAAAATTGTAAGTAATGTGCTGAATACTTGTCTTTCTGGAAAAAATGGATACCTTGATTTTTTATTCTGTTTTCGTATAGAGTAACAGGATGTAAAGAAAGCTGGTTGCAATAAGTTTTCTAATCTTTCTAATCCATTTTCACTGCATCATTGCAGTAGGGTAAGACTAGAACGGAACATATGCGATCCATGCGATTAGTCCACCCATTAAATCCCACCCATCCCACCCCCAGGGGAGGACATCCATCACACAGTAATCTCGTGCGTTGGAAATTAATGTCTCCTACTCCTAACCCTGTAGGAGACGGGACCTCCATTTATTCGTCCCTATCCGAGAAGACTAGAATATCTAACCATTTCTTGATATTATAGGAAGGTAGCATATTCTTCTCAATTATTTTAAGACCTTGAGTGTTGGTCCGGCCGGGGCTTGAACCCTCGACTTCCCGCACAACAGTCCAGCGCTCTATCCATTGATAGTCTGAAAGAATAAGCCACTGAATTATGAGTTTTTATTTTGGCTAGTGCTGCCTGAATGCATTCTTCTATCCACCAACTCAGCCTTATTTCAACACTCCAGTGATATCAATAGTGATTTCAACAGCTGGATAATCGTTCTTCCCTTGTGGCCTGAATGCATTCGTGTACCCAATGACAATTATTTCATTTAATAAAATGACTGAGAAATGAAACCTATCGTTTATGTCAACGGGAAATGCATAGTCGTGAATGAGATAGGTATTTTGAGTTTTCCTGAAGTCTATTTTACTCGAGATGTGTGTGACAATTCTATTTACTGTCCACGATTTAAGTTTGCATCCAAAAGTTTTTGCCAAGTACTAGCAGGCTTAAAATTTGATGTGAAGTCTTATCGATTAGACCTAGCAAAAGCTCTAGCTAATTTAGGCAGATGCAATGAAAACAATTCAGGTCACAGAGGAATGTCGAATTATAGGTCACCAAAATAGCTCAAAAGTGGTTAAACTCCCTTACCAGGCTCGAATTAATATTTCACTGGTCTTCACCAGTCATAATGCGGGGAATTCAGGTTTTTTTTTTTCAGAGATAAGAATTAGGTTTACATAAAGAGAAACATGAGTGAAATTTCTGAAAGTAACTTGGAGAAAACACCTAACTCTAATCGAAATCTGCCGACTTCTCGCGCACGTTATTTCACTATCGCAATAGCAGACTAATACTCTGACCTCGCAGTTCGTGTTTTCCTTGTCCAAACTGATGTTTGCTTTTCAGGGCATTCTGCCAGAGGTATATCTAACGTACGTAATCGAAATACCTCGTACTTCTCAAACAACATCACAAAATTACAATTTGCTTACTTTCTTCATCGATTTTCCATCATCAGCCGTTTCAGAGGAGCTGAAATCCAAGCGAAAGGAGTTTTACAACGCCTTTAGGCCATTTATTAATAGCAAAACTAAGGAGTCCACCTTAATCAGTTTAAAAACAGAAGAGGGCATCATTGTAAAAGATCAATGCGAGGTAGCTGAGCAATTAGTGAACTATTTCACCACAGCTGCTGTTAGCATTGTAGGAGACAGTGCTATTTGCATCACAGAAGAGAACCATGACAACCTTGGCAGCGTTAAAGCTCTAAGAGAAGCATACCAAGGAACGCACTTCGAGTTCAATCGCGTCAGCAAGGATCAAGTGCAAAAGGCGCTTGAAAATATCAACCTCAATAAGTCCCGCGGGTGGGACCCCGGAGCACCGCCTAAACTCCTTAAGAACGTGGCCTGTGGAATTGCCCCAATCGCTAATGACTCTCTACAACAGCTGTATCGAGCTGGGGCGATGGCCTTGTGCGTGGAAAATGGGAGAGTGGAAGCCAGTGTTTAAAAAAGGTGACAGACAACTGGCAAAGAACTATCGTCCCATCACGTCCCTTGTTACCGTAAATAAGACATTTGAGCATATGCTCAGTAAGCAAATCACCGGGCACTATGATCCAACTCTCTATCAGAGAATGACAGCTTATAGAAGACATCATAGCTGTCAGACCACTCTACTTAGACTCATGGAAGACTGGAAATCAGCTGTTGACAGAAAGGAACTGGTGTACATACTGTCTATTGACTTGAGTAAAGCCTTTGACTCTCTTAGCCATTCTCTAATTGTAAAGAAACTCGAGACCTATGGCATTGGACAAAATTCTCTCTACCTTCTTAGATCATACTTTGACAATAGGCTCAATAGAGTGAAAATAAAAGGAGTGACAAGTGACTGGAAAAGGATGGTGCTTGGCTGCCCGCAAGGCTCGTCCTTTGGCCCCCTTCTGTGGAATTCGTTCCAAAATGATATGTCATTTCATATAAATAATGCTACTTTGAGCTTGTATGCCGACGACCATCAGATGTATGTCACGGGGAAGAAGCACGACGTTGTCGCGCAAAGTATCAAGATACATGTAGAGAAAGCTCTATCCTGGTACAAGAACAACTATCTCTCAACCAACCCAGAAAAGTTCTAGCTATTAACGATCAACCCGAGAAATGTTGACAAAGACAACGATAATGAAAATTTTACTGTTGATGGTCATACTATTAAGAGAATGGGGGAAATACGGCTTTTAGGAGTTCAAATCGATGAAAAATTGAGTTTTACTAGTCATATCAGTGATCTATGCTCTAAGGCCAGTCATAAAGTAGGGGTCCTAGCGCGGCTACGCAATTTGATACCCTGTAATGCTAAATTATCACTTTACAGGTCTTTAGTTCTGCCCCATCTAACCTACTGTCATCTAGTATGGCACTTTTGTAGTGCATCGGATCGGAAAAAGCTTGAGCGGATTCAGGAGCGGGCACTTAGGGCGGTGTACAAAACTAGATCAGCGTCCTATCAAGAACTGCTAAGTCGCGCCAAACTACCGACGTTGAACAATCGGCGCCTACAAGACATTGCCACTCATTTTGATGTTTAAAGTTAAGCACAGTCTCGTACCTGAGAATATTTCTGACTTATTTAATATAAAGAACACTCAATATAATTTACGGAGCAGTGACTTCGAACTGCCAAGATTCGAAACTGTAAGATTTGGTAGGAATTCTATTAAATATATGGGACCTCTCATCTGGTCGAAGTTACCAAGACACCTAAGAATGATAGAAACTCTAAATTCGTTCAAGAAGAACATAAGAAAAGTCGACCTTTCAACTCTCGTTGAAATTTAAAACTTAACTAAATAACTTTATAATCTTTTTAATTATCTACTGTAAATAACTATCATCTACATATGTAAATGTAGTTGACTTTTAAATTTTTTAGTGTCCTCCATTAGCTTATAACTAAAAATATAGACACTTAAATAAAGTTTTTCATTCATTCATTCATTCATTCATTGCATATTTGGCCTATATCGTCCCAACTAACTTGTAGCAGATGGAGGCTTTGGGTTCGAATACCGTCTAAGACTTGAACAGGAAGGTATTACAAAAGCATTAAACTTACCTTTATCAAGGATGTTTATATTTTTGTCCAATTGCCTTTTGCACCGAACACGCAGGGCGAAACAATAATTTTCTTTATCCCCATCAGGGTGACAATGTAAAGAAAAGCTTCTCTTGAAATAAATTTTTCTTCCTAAACAGATTTTATTCAAGTTTGAGGATACACAGCTGATGCTTCTACAAAATCATGAAAAGAAGCGGCAACATACTGTCTTAAATAGCGTTATTTGTCATTAAAATGTCCCCAGGTAAGGGAGATCTCAAAAGATAAGATTAGTTTAAGATTTAAGCTCACGATCAAGCTTAGACAAAACATGTAGAAGCAGCAACATGCCGTCTCGAATAGCGTCCTTTGTTATGAAAATGTCCCTAGGTAAGGTTGCACGTCACGATATCAACATGATATCACGGATTTCCAGCCGTGCGGGAAGATGTAAAATTAGAATGATCTTTTATCGTGGATCAGCTGCTGACAAGTCACTCGCTTTTCGTGTCACTCTATTAGCTTCTCTCGTTCATAAAGTCGACTTTTCTCTTGAAAAAGGCCTATAGCTATGGTGTTTATACGGCAAACAAAATAATACATGTTTGCTTGAAGACATGGAATTTTTCTTCTCGTGTTCAACCAAATATCTCGTTCTTTGCCCTTCCTTATAACATATCAAAATACTCAAAACACAAGGTGTAAATTTAATACCTCTTTGGGAGCAATACAAGATTCTAGTATTGTAGTTGGATTTCCCAAATCGCCTTGACAATGGCCATTTTGAAAACAACTAAAAGACTGAAGCGAAATGTGCGTAAGAGGAAAGAAATCTTGGGAAACTGCTCGGAGAGAACGGAATCACGTTTCCTCAATATTCAAAGTTTCTGACAGCACGCGATCTTCGGGGAGCTCACTTCGGTTTTCCTCGCGTAGCAAAACTGAAATTTTTTTTACTTAACGGTCGTATCTAAATACATCCATATATTTGCAAATTGACTCAAGAAAATAACATTTTTCTGCATACTAGTCGTGAGTTTTCGTCAGCATTATTTATTTGCTGTATAATTTTGCACTGGGCTGTCTTATTTCATACTTAACTTGCCATTGGACCTGAATCAATACGTGAACGAAGAGGTATGAACAAGACATAAAACTTGCCCTAGGTTTGAAGCTTCCGAATGTGTCAAGACCCTTTGAATTCAAAGTGTTTAGCAGATGTAAGCTAGGCTTTCCTTGTTCCTGACTATTTCAATGAACGCAGGCTTCAATGTTTTAGCGTACATGTGTAAACTATTGTAAGCGGCGACGCCAGAGGTAGCTAATAGCAGAATGTTGAGCCACGTAAATTTTCTAGCTGTTATTTGCCAAAGACGGGAAAAAAGACATTTAAACACAAAATTTGGTAAAGACTGACCTCTCATTGGTATGTTATATTAATGTAAAAGCTATTCGAACACTGCTATTCCTAATACTAATTTATCATGGCAGTCTCAATCCTCTTTCAATAGCGGAATCTTAGATCAAGCTCACTCAGCATGAAAAAAAAAATAACTAGTGGTTTTATTTTATCATTGTTCTCCGCCTGTCTCTTTCGAACTAGTTAGGTGAGACGTTGCTTTTCGCTCTTCCAATCAAATTGTAGCTTTCTTCAGGAAAGGTCCATCTTCCATTTACCGCTCTTGAGTTTTTGGAAGCCGTTTCGAGTTTTTAAAAAATCGCTCTTGAAATCGGCCTTCATACTAGAAATGTCCATTTTTACGTCATTTACAAAGACTCAGGAATAGTCCTTCTACTTCTAAAAACTTCCTCTTTTTAACCTTAAATCAAATATAAATCGTTCTTCTTCAAAAGCCCGTTCATGGGTTTCTCACTTATTGCCTCTGAAAATTTGGAAAGCGAGTTTTATCAAGCTGCTGCGCTAATTTAGGACCTTTCTTCTCTTATTCTGGACTTTTCAAGGCGCAATTGCATTCAAATCTCCCGCCCCAGTATTCACGAATAATTAATAATGTCCAGACATTCTGCCCTCTGGTGACACTGTGCTTATAGTGGCTTTGCTGATCAAAGTGTCATATTGGCCTTGTATGCTAGAAGTAACATCTTGTGAGGATGTTCGAATGGTTTTGTGGTCGTACGGTACCAAATTTTCTCAGCAGGATGGGTTATCGTAGAAGTAGGAGTTTTCGTAGTGATATGGGTTACATCTAAAAACACTATATTGGGTGTGGGGGTCGCGATACTTTGCGTGGAGCGAACTGATCTGACTTTCCATAATATTTCAAATTTTCCAACCATCCCAAGCCCCTGTCCATAACTCTACGGATGCCGTTCATGAATTCCTTGAAAGAAACCAAACAAAGTAGCCAGATCGGTGAGTTAATATTTTATTTAGGCTGTGTTAATGTTCATTCAACTAGGAAGCCCCCCTTACGTCTAAGGGACCCTCTGAGGGCTGGTCTAAGCTATTGCTCCATGACGAGATAAAAATAAAAGCAATTTCCCGATTATCTAAGTTTTAGGATTTTTTAATGTAATTGTTGTCAGGGAGTGAATATAAGATTATCTTGTGGTAACCATACTTGTAACTTTAAACCTCGAAGGTTTAATTATTTGACATTTTTAAAGCTGTCTTCTACGAAATTTTTTCACTGGGTTCCTTACTTAAGTTATAATTTATTTGATTAAAGTTGGTCCAAGCCTAAGCAAAATTGAAATCCCGAAGAATTTTTATTATTACTTTTTTAATTATATTTTTCTACGGAAACGTCTTTGTATGTTTTTACCTATGATGTAAATTCTCATATTCGTTCTCCCAGTTCCTCAACATCGTTGTCATTAACCGTAGGAGCTTTTTTGGGCACAATTATTTTCCTTTCATGGCGGCAACAGAGCAACCTACGAAATTCCCTTCGGAACTCACCATTTGTGAAAGCGTAAATAAAGGGATTGATTGAAGAACTCACAAAAAAGCAAAACGTTACTAGCATGGCGATAGTTCTTGAGCTGGTTTCAGGGGAAAAACGAAACCAGAGGACTAGTGCCCATGATGGTACCCAGCAACACAGAAATCCCGCAGCCACGAACATTAACACTCGACTAATGTTTATTTCTTTTACAGTGTTGTTTACTGCACTAATTTCAGACCTGTTCCGTAGCGATGAGACTACATTCTGTTGATGCTCGTGGGTTTTGAGATATATCTTATAATAACTGAAAATACCGATACACAACGGTAAAATAAAAAGGAGTCCCACAGTGACACAAAAATGAACGATCTGACTTCCACTAGTTGAGAAAGTAAAGGCACACACTGCGTAGCTTTGGACGAATTCAATTCTTATCCAATTTGTCACTTGAATAATGATCAAGTAAATTGCAAAAGAAAGCCATAAGCAACTCAGCCATATCTTTGATCTGTGGGTAGAAAAAATCTTTGTGTAATGATTCGTTTTTACAATTTTCAAATAACGGCTAAACGATGTCAAACCGAGTGTTGCTGGGGTGATGTAAAAGGCGAACAAATCAACAAAACCTTGAATGTGGCAAACGACGTCACCAAGGACCCATCCTCCAATGAACAGCGTTGCAGAAGCTAACGGCATATCTACTGTTGCAACCAGCAAATCGCTGAATGCTATGGCAATGATATAAAGGTTGGCAGTTGATCGTAATTTTGGGTTTCTGGATGCTGCTATACAAACCAGACTGTTACCAATGATACTTATAACGCTCAACGCAATGCATATGCTTCCCTCAGCTATGATATTAGCTAAGCTTCGTCTTGGTAGCTCTAAGTTTGACATCTTTTCTGCCAAAAAAAGATAATGGCTGATATTAAAAAATTGGTCGTTCAATTAATATATGAATAAACAATTAATAACAAATAAAGCATATAGAGGCAAGGTACTCGTTAAAATTTTACCAGAAGTGCTTATACAGCAAAGGTTGTATTATAATCTAAAGTTTATCGAAACTATTCCTAGACCAGATTTAGAAGATAAATTGGTATGACACTAAATAATGCCTCATGTTAGCAGAATTAGTTTTAAAAGAATCATTGTTAAACGGAAAGGGAGAGCGCAACAATGGAAAATAATAATAATAATAATAATAATAATAATAATAATGATAATAATAATCGGACAAGAAAGGATGAAGAGAAGACACTTATGTACGGACCCTTCGCTGGGAACTAAGGCAGCAGTTCCCTAGTCTCCTTCGCAGCCGTTGTTTGGGCTCGTCACGCAACGATCCCTCCCCCACCAACCGGCTGCTTAAACCCGAGCCACATTCATTTCCCTGGTTTTAGCCAATCACGATTTCGCTCATATAATTCTGAGTAAGTCCCACCAAGATTAGTTGTCCAATCAAAACTCGTGTTCTATCAGCGGCTCATTGAGCAGAGAAAATGGCAACTCTCGAAGAAGCTTTTCTTTCGATCGCTTCCAAATTCAAAATTCCTAGTTTAAATGATCCCCAGAAGCTGGCAATTGAGAAAATTCTTTTGGTAAAAAAAGATGTATTGGTAAACCTGCCTACAGGGTTTGGAAAATCGTTGATTTATCAGGCTCTTCTCCTCGTGTGAGATCACATCAACAATCTTGCTGGGCATATCGTTGTTATTAATTGTTTCTCCGCTCGTAAGTCTTAGGGAGGATCAAGTCAATTACCTGCAAAGTATTGGAGTCAGCGCGGTAACATTAGTTCCCAAGCAGAGATATCGATTGACCGCCCTAGTATCGAGTATGGAAAATATTCGTTAGTTTTCGGCTCACCAGAAGCGTGGCTTAAGAATGATCGTTGGCGATCGATACTAGGAAATGATGTATACCGTGCGATGTTATGTGCTGTGGCTATCGATGAAGCACATGTTATAAGACAGTGGTATGTCAAGAACCAATTCCTTACTTCTCTTAACGTGCCATTTTAGCTTCGTCTTATATTATTTAAGTTTAGTTATTTTCCTTTTACAATTAAGTGGAGTGGTAAATAATAGGCATGTTTTTTCACTTTCTCGAGGGCATTTCCAAAGCAGATGTAATAGACGTAAGTTTAATTTTACTTCATGTTTTGCGTTCGAAATCTTGCGATTTATGTATAGAAATATATTCTTAGTCATAACAGACGGTAATTTAATGGTGAACTGTAGTCGTGGAAATGTATGATCATATATGTGTTATCGTGTTCACAGTACTGTCAAAGAGATCTTGTTCACCGACATTATTCTCCTCGTCCGTTCGCAGCGCAGTCTCTTTGCCCTAGGTTTTTCTCGTGTATTGAAGACCTCTTCTATTTCTTTCTTGATTTCTTTCAGTTTATCCGGTACCTTTTTAAACTTTATCAAAAGCTGGTAGCATTTTTCTCTACAAACAAACGTACAATTTTCTGTTCTCCGCGTAGCGATGCACGTCAACAGTGAGCGAAGAACGAATTAGTTCAGCAACATCAATGAACTTTTATCGAAAATGTCAATTTTATCCTTTGTGAGTGAAATCGAGGAACAAAATAAAGCATTTTTAACTACTTTTTTCCAATTTCTTCGGAGTTACATCCTTGGGAAATTTTTGAGATGACTAGCAACTAGAAAGCGCCGATGAATTTACGCGGGGAACTTACGTCATTGAAATTTAATTGGTTTTATCGTGAAACCAAAGGTGACGTGAGATTGTTGCAAACGCGCATTATCACGTACAGTCACCGTGAAATCTAAACAAAGGTAAAGGAATGTGGTTCGGGTTAAAGCAGCCGGTTGGTGGGGGAGGGAGCGTTGCGTGACGAGCCCAAACAACGGCTGCGAAGGAGACTAGCAGTTCCCAGGCTACGAGGTGAAGTAATAAAACATCATAATGAATGCCCTCGGGGGGTGGTCACAGGAGCTGGATGTCATAATGCGCGAGCTGGTGGGAGGCAGAAGCACAGACGTACTGCGAAAAATGCAGAGGGCAGTGCTCTCGGGCACGTTGAATATTGCCCGGACCTTCTAGGTGGCAGTTTGAGTTCCTGTTAGAAGGAGGACCGCAAACACAAAGAAAAGCTTTTAAGGAATAGTTAATGTACATTTATTTTTTACCCCAAGGGTCACAGGTTACGGTTTTCGCCCTGTGTTGCTTGAGTAGAATGTAGCATTCAGTTGAATTCTCTGCGATATAATAATAATAATAATAATGATCATAATAATAATAATAATAATAATAATAATAATAACAACTTTATTAAAGAAGGGTAACATATGACAATAATTCAATTGATGAACTAGTGGCCCTCGAACCTAAAAGTACCATAACTAGAGTTAAATGTGTAGAATGTATGTAAAATGAATTCGAGGGTTATAAACAGGTTTATAAGAATTAATGCAAGCTAAAAACTGAAATATGCCACATGCGTCGGGCTAAAATACAATATGCCGCTTGGGTCGCCTCGGTTTCGTGGTTGAAAATGTTCTACTTCATCGTACCTCGTTAGGAAATGTCTGTGAACAACTCAGAATCGAAATAAAATAGATGATGATCACCAGCGAAGATTAATTATACACAGCACATCATCAAAAATTTAACAACTGAATTAAACAAGGATGAAGCACGTTTCAGTGATCAGAACGATACCGGAACAAAAAATTAAAAGAAACAATAATTATTACTGTAGTATACTAGGACAGCGGTTGTTTATGTAAAAGTATACATCCGGGAAAGTGTGAGCGCGGGAAGATTATTAAAGAAACGTGTACTGTGTGTACTGTTGTTGTTCGCCTTCGTGGCTGCCTTTTGTGGCATACTTCTTCATTTTTAGACACTACAAATTGGCGACGAGGATGTCGAATTCAGTAGAAAGGGCGCTTCCGCCTCTAGATTTAACAGGGTCTTCCTCTCAG
The DNA here is from genome assembly GCF_964205215.1 of Stylophora pistillata. Taxonomy (NCBI): domain Eukaryota; kingdom Metazoa; phylum Cnidaria; class Anthozoa; order Scleractinia; family Pocilloporidae; genus Stylophora; species Stylophora pistillata. Next base: position 45,933,564 of record NC_142521.1, read on the forward strand.
GTCGCGGAACGATGGCGACAGTGGAAACGATCGTATCAGTATTACATCGATGGCAAGGGAATTACGAATCCTTCTCGGAAAACAGCTCAGTTACTTCATTTAGCAGGTATGGAAGTACAAGATATTTACGAAGATATTCCAGATCCTGGACCACTGAATGCTAACGAGGATAATGAGTATGTGGTGTGTCTGCGAAAGTTGGATGCTCATTTTCGAGCCGAGGACAATGTACCGTACGAGCGTCATGTCTTTCGTCAACTTACGCCGACAAAGGGAGAGACCGCCGATAAGTTCATGGTTCGTTTACGTAAACAAGCTCGTCATTGTAGTTTTGGTCCAACTTTGGAAGAAAATTTACGGGATCAATTGATTGAAAAGTTGCCTAATGTTGAGCTAAAGAAGAAGCTATTGGAAATCGTTAATATTACTCTGCAAGCAGCAATGGATAAAGTTCGAAAGTGGGAAGCCTCACACGAGCAGGCAAGTCAAATGGTCATGCCAAGCCAAGAACCTGGAGCAGGTACTCATGCAGTTGAAGAACGTCCTGGGCGTGGAGACAAAGGGAAAAGCGTTTGTTTCAACTGTGGTAAAGAAGGTCATTTTGCTCAAAGTACAAATTGTCCAGCCCGAGGTCGCAAGTGCAGCAAGTGTGGTAAATATGGTCATTATGCAAGCTGTTGCAAAGGGGGAAGGAACTCGAAGCCTGGAAAACAAGGTAACACCCAACAACGGGGAGGCAGACAGCAGCGTCATGGTAAGGGGAGACAGGCAAATCATGTTGAGGGTCATTGTAACGAGTCAGGTGAGGATGACAGTTTTGCTTTTACTATAGAAGAACAGACATGTGCTATGTCAAATTCCTCTGAACCCGTTATCTCAGTGAAGATTGGTGGAATCAGCAGAGATGTGTTGATTGATTCAGGTTCTGCAAGTAACCTCATTAGTAAAGATACACTGCAGGAACTTAAGTATCAGGGGCTCAAGATTGAATTAAAACCTTGTCTGAAGAGATTGTATGCTTATGGGGGTCGAGAACTTAAAATTGAGGGCCAGTTTCAGACAGAAGTTTCCGTACCCAAAGCAAAGGTTGTGGCAGATTTCATTGTTGTTGAATCCGGGCGTTGTTTGCTGGGATATTCGTCCGCCACAGATCTTGGAATCCTTCGTGTGGATCTCTCGGGAACTCTTGGGACAGGAGACTGTAACACTGTTGATGGTACCTTCGTGGGAGGACTCAAAGCAAAATACCCCAGTGTATTCCAAGGAATTGGAAAGCTTAAAGATTATCAGTTGAAGCTACACATTGACCCCAGTGTAACTCCAGTCGTTCAAAAAGTGCGACGAGTACCTTTTTCTGTAAAGGACAAAGTAACTGCCAAGGTTAACGAACTCCTTGAAAAGGACATAATTGAGAAAGTCGAGGGGCCGACGGTGTGGGTAAGCCCAGTCGTTGTTGCTCCTAAACCGTCCGGAGACATAAGGTTGTGTGTCGACATGCGGAGAGCCAACGAGGCCATTATTCGGGAAAGATTGCCCATACCAACCATAGATGAAGTCCTTGAAAGTCTTAATGGGAGTGGTGTTTTCTCGAAGTTAGATTTAAGGTGGGGTTTTCACCAAATTGAGCTGGATCCTGATTCAAGGGATATCACTGCTTTTACCACCCATGATGGTATATTCCGCTACAAACGTTTGAGTTTCGGTGTAAATGCCGCACCAGAGAAGTACCAGCATATCATCACCCAGTCAATGGCAGGTCTACAAGGGGTGTCAAACATTGCAGATGATCTTATCGTTCATGGTCGAGACACTGAAGAACATGATAAGAACTTACACAGTGTGTTGCAACGTCTTAGTGAGAAGCGGCTGACTTTGAATGCTGAAAAATGCACTTTCCGAATGACTAAAGTGGTATTCATGGGTCTTTTGCTGAGTAAGCATGGCATCGGCCCAACGGAGGAAAAAGTCAGAGCAGTTGCAGAGGCAAGTCAGCCTCAGACACCCTCAGAAGTCCGTAGCTTCTTGGGGCTCGTTGGATTCAGTGCCAGGTTTATACCCGATTTTGCTACCACTGCTGATCCCCTCAGAAAACTTGCAAGAAAAGGGGAACCGTTCGTTTGGGGTAAGGAGCAGGAGCAATCGTTTCAGAGATTGAAGAGTCAAGTTGCAAGTGCACCAGTCCTAGCTTACTTCGATAAGGACACACCCACCCGTGTTATTGCTGATGCAAGTCCTGTTGGACTTGGCGCCGTGCTGGTGCAAGAAAAGAATGGGGAAAGCCGTGCCATCTGTTATGCTAGTCGTAGTTTGAGTCAAGTGGAGCGTCGTTATAGTCAGACAGAAAAGGAAGCACTAGCCTTAGTCTGGGCTTGTGAACGCTTCCACCTCTACTTGTACGGGCTTCCACAGTTTGATCTGGTGACAGACCATGAAGCACTTAAAGTCATCTATTCAAGGAAGTCTAAACCTTCAGCCAGAATAGAGCGCTGGGTTCTGCGTTTACAACCGTACAACTATCAAGTTTGCTATGTGCCTTCAAGAAAAAACATCGCAGATGCCCTTTCCCGACTGACGAAGATACCTGCTTCAGACAATTCCGCGGAAGATGATGGATATGTACGCGCGATAGCTCTACATGCTGTCCCTGCTGCATTGAGAATCAAAGAGATTGAACAAGTCTCAGCACAAGACTCTGAGTTGCAAGCACTCAGGAATTGTCTCATCGAAGGGAAATGGGACAATGCCCCAAAGCAGTATTTGCCAGTGCGCAATGAGTTGACTTTTATTGGCCATGTAATTCTCCGGGGGACAAGAATTGTTATACCCCAAGCACTTCGCAAGAGAGTCGTTAGTTTGGCACACGAGGGGCACCAAGGAGTCACAAAGACAAAGGAGAGACTTAGAACAAAAGTCTGGTGGCCTGCTATGGATCGTGATGCCGAGAAAAGATGTGCAGAGTGTTACGGGTGCCAGATGGTTACAAAGAACGTTCCACCCCCACCATTGAAGTCAACACCGTTACCCAACCAACCATGGGAAGAAGTAGCTGTGGATCTAATGGGTCCGTTACCTTCAGGGGAACATTTGTTAGTTCTCGTTGATTATTACAGCCGGTGGATAGAGGTTGATGTTATCCGAACAACTTCCAGCAAAACCATCATTCATTGCTTGAATGCCCAATTTGCAAGACATGGGTTGCCTAAAGGTCTGCGTACCGACAATGGCTCAAATCTTGTATCTAAAGAAGTAGAAGATTACCTGAATGAAATGGGGATTGATCACCATTACACAACACCTCTATGGCCAAGAGCTAACGGTGAGGTAGAGAGGCAAAACAGGTCGCTTCTGAAGTCCATGAGAGCAGCCCATGCAGAAGGAAAGAACTGGAGGGAGGAGCTAAACAGGTTCCTTTTGGCATACAGGTCCACGCCACATTCAACCACAGGAAAGAGTCCCGCCGAGTTATTGTTTAGGAGAAAGCTGACAACTAAAATGCCTGAGCTAGTCAATGTTGAAGAGGAGGAGGTAGAAGTGAGCGACCAAGCCGTTCGTGATCGGGACAATCAGAGAAAGCAGTTTAACAAGGACTATGTGGACAAGAAGTTCCATGCCAGAGATCGAAATGTGAAAGAAGGAGACAGTGTTCTGCTTGAGAAGAAGAAAGAAAATAAGCTGTCACCTTGCTATGAGAAGGAACCATATCAGGTGATATCTCGTTATGGGGACCAGGTGGTGTTGCGATCGCCTCAAGGTGTCCAGTACAAACGCAGCCTTCAGCATATTAAGTCCTTTAATATGCCAGATCTAGAAGAACAGGAAACGCCACAACAGGACGCTAAACCACGGGCTGAACCTAAGTCATTTGAGACGCCACCTGTGGCAGAGGATCAAGTACCAATGGCTGAATCACCACCAGAAGATGTACCTTCTACTGTACCTACAGCTGAGCAGCATGTGAGAAGATCCGGCAGAATTACGAGCCGTCCAAAGGCTCTGAGTGACTACGTTCTGTACTAAAACTAGTGACATTGGCATTTTCATATTACTGTTCGTTGTTATTACATGAGTGACATTGAAACGTTGTTTTATAAGCTGAACGGCCAAGGCTATGTTTATGTTTAGCGTGATTTTTGTCTTGAACATTTGGAATCGAATTGAACTTTTACGGTGTCTAAACAAAGTGGAAGTTTGTAATGTTTCTGTCTTTCGAGGTCAACCATCTAAGCGAAGAAAGAGAGGGAATGTAGTATACTAGGACAGCGGTTGTTTATGTAAAAGTATACATCCGGGAAAGTGTGAGCGCGGGAAGATTATTAAAGAAACGTGTACTGTGTGTACTGTTGTTGTTCGCCTTCGTGGCTGCCTTTTGTGGCATACTTCTTCATTTTTAGACACTACAATTACCTTTCTCAGTTTGTCCCACAACCAGTAGATCGATTCTTTTAAAGCAAATTTGAGAGTCACTAAATATAAAACTTGATCCGTGATGACAAGAACAATAAGCAGGACGAATGTGAAGAGTATTTTGCATAAAGATGTGTTGGAAGAGTGTGGGCTTGCAACCATCTGGTATAGCATTAAGTGAGTCTTAACTAAAAATAGTTTAGTTCCACAATTTTTCCTTTCTAGACAGTTTTGAGTTAAGTGTAAATTAATTATAAACCTATCCTGTGTTTTAATCATTACCTTTCGATGACACCGCTTTATCTTATGATCTCTTTTGTTCTTTATCTCTTCATTAATATACACAAACTTAAAAATGTTCACTTACGATGATCCTGCTATAAGAAAACATCTGTTTTGGCGTCGACACAACTCGGACCGGATCACGGACAGGATCACGAATGGATTAAGGACCGTAACTTAGGTACTGAGCGCGGATCAGATCGTAGAATAAGAAAACAACTGATTGAATGGACATTTTGAAACAATACGTTCAATATGAATTTCAACCTCACGATAATAATTTTTTTAAACACCTGTCTTGGCATGACTCATGCTATCATCAGCTTGTTGTGTTGAATCCGTTGGAGTTACATAAAAATTTGAATTGATCACGTAATTTTAATGAAACGTGTAAAAACAAATTCAACGGATACAACACCATAAAGACTAAAAGCTATTCTAATAGCCTTGAATTTCATTTTGATTCATTTATTTTCACTAGGTTACTGAGTTATCAAACATGAAATAGCTATGTCAATTAATAAAAAAACAAATGATAAAAATCGCAGCACTAACGGTTTGGAGAACACTGTTAATTTCATAATGTGAATAGAGCAAAGCTCCCGATCGCGAACAGTTTACTGGTCGACGCACACCATCATGACATAACTTAGTCTGCCATGCGAAGGTTAGACAAATGATGCACGAAGCAATTTTAAAATTCGCGACAATTAAGAATAATTTTACAGGCGAATGAGTTTCAGTAATGGGTATTGTTTAGTTTGACTTGTGTATTGTTGTATTGTGTATTCCTGGCTGGGCTGAAGATAATAACTCAACCGCTCAAAACGCATCATTTCTAAACGCAACTTGGACTAAAAATTTTCAGCAATTACTTGTATTAGAAGTGTTAATTCCACGTGGAAAAAGTTACATGATTATAGAGCCTTGATTAATTATTTTAAACACTACGCATAATATAGCTAACAAATTCAGGTGCCCAAATTGAATATGCGTGTGAGTGCTTCTTGATCCTATTACGCTCCTCGCGAGCTTCATATCCCCATAATACAATACATGTATCTTATTAACCAAGCGCGAGGGCCGTACTGGGAGAATATCGGCCCGAGGTCTTGACAGTACGGACCGAGCGCAGCGAGGTCCGTACAAAAAAGACCGAGGGCCGTCTTAAGGTCCCTAATAGGAATAGCCTGAGAATCAGGCTCTCTAGGGGTTTTAGGAAGGGAGGGAGGGGAGGGGAGGAGGGGAGAAGGGAAAGGCTCTCCTTTCCCCTTTCCCCTCTCCCCTCCCCTCCCCTCCCCTCCCCCCCTTCCGAAAACCGCTAGAGAGCCTGATCCTCAGGCTATAATAGGAAGGTTACGGTAAACCACGACGGCAACGGCAACGGCAGCGAAAACGTGGCTAAACAAAAGACCTAATTGGCAGAATAATAGCTTAGCACGTGTATTTTAAAACTTTGTACATTTTTTAGCCGTCTTCTGCCAAACAACAACGTGAAATTGCCAAAATTTACGCTCTCCGGGAATGAAGCCACTGACGGCAAATTATCGAAGTTTAAATTTGAAACTGAACCCCACTCACACATGTGATGCGGAAGTTGAGGTGTGGCGCCGCAAGAGACAGCAAACACATCCAGACATTTACGAAATTCTGACAATAAATTTAAATGAATTTTTTAATCGACGTCTTCTTTGCCCAAAAGTTTCAGAAAACATAAGCTTTCGACTGTCGATCTACAGCCTTCCACAGATAAAACATGAAATGTAAATTAGTAAAATATATACCAAAAGCGAGATAAACGTCATAATGAGAACAAAGTAAAAATGTGGAAAGGGTGGCTATTGTTTAAAAACATGACAGGACAGAAAACGCGTGTACTGTAAGTGCCTCCCGTTGTCCCATTCAAAGCCTTAGAAAACTTTTCTAAGGCTTTCTATGGGACAACAGGAGGTACTTACAGTGCGCGTGTGTTCCCTCCTGTCATGATGCTATACTGATTAGGGATCAGCTTAGAGTTATTGTCCGCATTCTTGATAGCAGAGGTGTGCCAAGCCTCCAGAGTTGTTCTAATACGAAAAGAGCCTTTGTCGATAACTCGAGAATGATTGAAATCAATGCGATGATCAAATGACCACACAAGTTTCGCAATATTTGACCCATTAGCACATGTCTTTACATTCCTAATGTGTTCTTTCTTGCAGGTTTCAAAGCAACGGCAGGTTTCACCTACATAACACCCGGTCACAATCGGCACAGGGTATTTTATAAACCACATTGGGTTGGTGTTCAATAGGTGGTTTGAATTTAGGAGAGTTTCGGTGTCCTTAAAGCTGTTTGTAAAAGCGAAAATTTGTGTTGGCGATCTTTGAAAATCCGAGTTCAGGCTATTGAAGAAGAGATATTGCGCTGACGTCTCGTTGCAACGACTGCTAAATCACTTCTGAAACACAACAGGGCGACGTTCTCGACCCAGTTTCTTACCGGTGCTTTTGCTGCGTGCGCCGTTGTCAACTGACGTTCCCGTCCTACGTTCCCGTCCTCTTGCTAAATCTCTCTATCTTATCTGCTCCAAGACGAGAGTGACGCGAACACTTTTCTCTTTTTCCTGTTTTTCTCTTTTGTTATCATGATTATAATCATCATCATCTCCATTAATATTACCATTATCATTATTATTGTTATTAACATCTGTCTGTCGTAACAATAATACATTTTGGTTACAATGACTATATGAAGTTCATATATTTGCACTGCGGTAGTAGATACGTATGATGCACGATCCTCGCAGTAGAGAGCGCTATTTATGCAATAGCGAAAATCAGACCTGAAAAAAATCAGGCCTGTACGGGATTCGAACCACTGACCTCTGCGATACTAGTGCAGCGCTCTACCAATTGAGCTAAGAAGCCAACTGGGAGCAGGCCGTTAAGTTGATTCGTAATAAATCCGTGATGATAAATCAGAAACAATGAATATATGAAGTTCATATATTTGAACTGCGGTATTAGATACGTATGATGTACGATCCTCGCAGTAGAGAGCACTATTTATGCAACAGCGAAAATCAAACCTGAAAAAAATCAGGCCTGTACATTTTCATATTTCACTTCTCAAGTTTGGATCGAATATATCCGCTGTAGGCGCCGATTCAGTTAACTCTTTTTTTCCTGTTACGGATGGCGTTGATTTCTTTATACCATTAGTTTAATGCTAGCAATCATTATCGTTTGGGCGTAGAAAGATGTATTCTAAACATTTTAACAAGGGCAAGTAAAATACGAGTGGTTCCTATGTTCCTTTCTAGTTCGACTCCACTGCAAAAGTTAATGCAGTGAAAATGGACTAAATTAAATTAATGAAAGACACGTTTTATTTGACACGTAACGGTCATCATATTTTTTCCTCGTTTAATTAGTGCATCATAAAAGAAAGAGTCGAGATAAGACATTCTATTTTTGGAATCTCTTTCTTGTTGTCAGTCCACCCTGAATTCAGCGTGAATAGAAAGACGCATACATAAATAAAGGCTTTCCTAGTCAGTTTCCAAAACACTAAGAAATAAGTAAAATAAAGTTATAAATAAAGTTTAAAGAAATTTCTTTATTGCATATTCATCGTATCGATATCCTTCCCTACTTTAAACAGTTTTCATAGAGGTTCTCTCTAATTTCCATCTGTAAAACTTAGAATCAAACAAAGCGTTCCGAAAAGCGTGCGCTGAATAATTGTACTCTTTCTTTCCCAACGCTTACAGAATCGACGCCCTTTTTAACTCTTATTTTGCACATAGTGACAGAAACTGACTGCAGTAAGTCTGAAACACGTAACTACTTATGGATGATTGTTTTTTCCTGGTGGCCTCAATACGTTCGTTCATCTATCACTTTTCATTTCAATATTTTTCAGATCGTTGTGTTATTGGGCTTTCTAAGATAAACGAAATATTATATCACTGATCAAAAACCTATCGTTTATTGCATCGGTAACCCATACAAAATTGAAAGGAATAAACCGCACTTTCTTTCTGCTTACCAACATAATAACGCACTCTAGATGCTGGAAGAACACTCGAAAGTAGTAAATTAAGAGCAGGAGGCGAGTTATTTCGCTGGTAAACCGATGGGAAGTGCGGTCTGTTGATTAATAACTTCCGCAAAGATGGCGAGAGCAATTGTTAAAAGAATCAATGGGTGAAGTTCCACTACTCTATTACAAAGAAGACAAAGAAGATTATTTCGCTTCCTGAGTTTCCCTAAATAGAAATATTTGAAGAAAAATTTTGATCTCACTATGGTGATGGATAGAGTCACGAATGAGAAGCTGAACTTGTCTGTAAATTAATAGTCGGAGCTTCACCAAAAGTTGCCGGTAATGAAAACGAAACCTCTAAAGCTTCCATTTCACTAACGTCAAGAAACTGCTAGCGTTGAATTGGATAGGTATTTCGAGTTTTCCTGAAAGTCTTTCTTACGCGAGGAGTTTGTGACGATTGCGTGCTGCCCGAGATCTAACCTTGTATCCTAAATATATTTTGCCAAATATTAGCACTTTTAAGCATTCTCTAATTATCATTCTAATTAGACCTAACGAAAGCGCTAACTTAGTGACGTAAAATAGTTCGAAGGCGGTTAAACTTCCTTACGAGGTTCGAACTGTTTTCTTTCAATTTTACCAGTCTTCACCTGTCGAGTTTGTATTTGTTAGCCTTAAAAAACGGATTCGAAAAAGGAAACACGAATCACTAGTGAAATATTTGTAACTAACCTTAATTCCACAGAATTTCCCTAAAATGGTATTTGCTGCGGCAAAATCGTTTTTCTCGTCCAAACTAAGTTACCTTTTAGAGCAAAGTATAGTTTCGCCATTCCGCAATTTCTCTTAATTTTGCTGTGTGATTTCAGAGCAGGAAAGGCCTTTCTATGTCTATGCCCAAAGATCGACTCTTTTATGTATTTTTAATTTCCTCGCGGCGACATCTATCTGCAATACACCCAACCGCGAGACTGAAAGTCTAAACTACTGCAAGACTCCAGAATCTGTCTACTTGACTTTGATTTCAAGAAAAAAGATATCTTTTTATTCTGCTGAAGTGTATATCAGTTTGCCGTTTTTGAAATGCTACGTAATTTACCGAAAAATAACCTCAGAAAATTTCAACTTTCTTGTTTGCTTGCGACTTTCACCAGCAGTTTTCATTAGTTACATATCTGGCCTATCGCCCGGTGTAAATTGTAGCAGCTGGCAACTTTCCTTGGACACCGCCCAATACTTGAAAGGAGAGGTATTAAAAAGCTTAAAAACTTACCTTTTTTGAGGATTTTTATGTTTTTTCAAGAGTTGCTTTTTTTCCCCGTTCATCATCACGAACACTTAAGTGGAACAACATTTTTCTTTGTAGCAAACACAGGGTAACCATGTAAACGGAATGTATGCAAGTGTGGTTTGACAATGGTGTCATTAAGTGTCACGGATCAATTTCTAACTTACATTTGTTTTTATTTGTGAAATATAATTAGTCCAAGACCTTAGCTAAAGCTCAAAAACAAAATAAATAGAAGCAACGACATGACTTCTAAAATAGCGTCCTTGTTCAAAAAATGTTCTTGGGTAAGGCAGCACGTTATGATATCAACATTTCCTTGTCTTGTGTAAAGATTAATTTTTTTTCGTTTTAAAAATCATGACTGAATGAATAGTATAGTACTCTGCGTAACCCTACACTCCTTGAAAGAAATATCAATTAGCAAGGAAAACACTGAAGTTGTGTACATTCAGCTGGTCAGAATGAAAAATAAAGGTTATTATATAGACTGAGGTGTTTTACTTAGTTCTTATTAACCGAGCGGGAGGTCTGTATGGGAGAATCTTGACCGAGGTAGCCAGTACAGACGGAACGCAGTGAGGTCTGTACCAAAAATCAGCGGAAAGTGGAAAGAATTATTGAGGAGAGCTATAGTGTTTTTGTATCTGGAAAAGCCGGCAGTGGAAAATCGTTCTTTCTGCGATATATGATAGAGAAAAATTGACAGAAAGGACTGAATTGTTTTGTAACAGCATCAACTGTCACCGCTGCACAGAATATCGGTGGTATAACCATCCATTCACTCGCTGGTATCGGTACTAGGTCAAAAAGTATTGATGAACTAATTTGTGCTAAAAGAAGTAGTCTTCCAAATGTTGCTCTGTTTTAAATAGGCTGGCCGTTCTTCTTGCATTCAAGTTGAAATTTGCCGTATATATTGTCAAAGGTAACAGCGTGACCCGACTTTTCGCAAGAGTTTTCTAATATTCTGTTGAATACAGAAAGATTTAAAGTTACTTTAGCTTGAAAAATTCAAAATAAAGGCTTATATGCTTGTCACAATAGCAGTCATTCCAAAGGTTTTTCATTATAAATTTGTTCTTGCTGTTACATTTCTGTTCCTGGCAGCGATCGCTGTTCCTAGCAATTTACAACACGCTTCTAACGGCTGAATTCCAACGGTTTCACTCCCCGTTATTTCTCGCCACTCCGGGGCTCGTCCGGAAAACTCTCGCGCCTTCGGCGCTCGCCTGCGATACAAAGCGTCAGCGGTAAACAATACTAAAAAACAGTATGGCGGAAATTCAAACTGGCGAATAAACAACGAATAAAACCAGGTAAAAAAAATAACATTTTGCCGTGTTCCCTTGGACAGACGTGCGATAGGAGTACTTCATCACAATACAGCCACCTCACATAACATTAGTTCTGCTCTCTTAATTCTAAGTTAAGTGTAAAACACTTCTGGAACTAATTCCGTGGTATCCTAGAATGTCCCTGATAGGCGGCCTTTTTTTGTTATGCTGTTATCGTGAATGCAAATGAAAGAGTAAGCGTATCTATGGAAAAATTATTCCTAGCAATAATTAGGTGATATTTCTGTAAAGGTAATTGTACGCTTAAAATCCCAAATTTCCCTTTTTTTAACGGCAAACAAGGGCTTTTCTGGTCTTCTTATAAATTTTCATAAACGACTCAAAACCAGCTAAGTCCAATCAACTAAAAGGGTTTTGTTCTCACATATTATAAGTTAAGAGAAAAATCTCGTGTTTTAGGATACTGAATACGTTTCTGATCATGATTAGAATTCATACATTAGGAAGAGAAGCTCAAGGGAAAGTGTTTTTCTTTAGTGACTAGCTGTTCACTGATGTTAAACAGAAAGTCGAATTAAATTAATTTATTCTCCATTTAATCATCAAGCCCTTGGATCTGAAACTACCCAGCAAGCACAAAAGCTTTGACGCTATCGATAGAAAATTTGGTGGGCTCTTGTTTTCGTATCTTTGGAATGCTCCATTTACAAGGTTATGACGTACAGGGCAATTCATCTTCACTCTCTGTGGTTGTGCTAGCAGCTTTCTTACATACATCTTCCGTAACAAATAAAGTAGCAGCTAGGTGATTGCACCGTCCATCATTTCCTGAGGGGCATGGACAGACAGCTTGTTTAACTTGTGAACTTACATTTATGATAATTTCGACAGAGTAGATGTTTTTATTCTTGTCAGCTTGTTTTCACCCTCCTGCTTAGTATAAATTGCTTCCACTTTTCCTGATTTATAAAAATTGTATCCCTTGACGATTGGTTTTTCAACTGATAATTGTTTTTTAAACTCCACATCGTCGATTAAACACTTCCAAATTTGGGGATAGCCAACATTCAGCTTCGAGTTGATTACTACAACAAATCCCTCGGTAGGAAAGTCAATAACAGTTGTCTCTTTTTCCTCTTGTAATCCAAGTTTCTTGCGCTTGTTTTGAATATTTATGCCCTCATCAGGATCGATGAGGTTTTTGGAATCCAAACCAGAGCGTATGTAATTATTTACTCTGAAAATGAAAGAGACTTTTGTACTAAAATTCACTACATTTTCGGCATATTTAGTAGTTGCACAAAATACTGACCTTTTGATCAATTCGTTCCTTTTACCCGAAACTTTCGCTCCTCTGCAGATCAACCAATGTTTTAATATTGCCACTGTGCAATTTTCAGGGGGCTTTGAGAGCTCTGCTCCAGGAATATCTTCTTCAGTAAGCGTTGTTGTATCACCATCGCTGTCCTTCTTCCCCGCCATCTTGAAACGCGTCCCCTAAACTCGCCCCAGCGTACCTTGCGCTTACTGACTCGATCCATTCCTCCGCTCAACGTAAAAATGGGGAATATCGTGCTTGTGATTGTAATGCCGTAAGTCAATCATGTTGGATCACGTGATTACAGAGAGTATTGTTAAAAAGTAAGGTTTTTACTACAAGCAGGGCGTTGTGGTTCATCTTTACTTTAGCTCTGTTCGAGGCTGATACTCTCGATACTACAGTGATCAGATTATTCGGTTCGGAATTTAAATTGAGTGCACATATTTTAGTATCTTTCCATTTCGAACTCGCAACCCTTCCACTTTACCACGACATCAACATGTTGGACTGATGTCTCATATTCAGGACCAGTCAAGGATACTTCACTAAAAATAATTTAAAATATTATACAGTGCAGACTCATTGGTGCGAGCAACAGCACTTTCGACAATTAAGATGCTTTTTTTTTCAAACATAACTGAATTAGCACCTCAAAACATATATTAGTATGTGTAATCAAATGGCGACGAGTGAGATTAGGAAATAATTTCACTTGCGCTTTGTCAAAATTCTGATAATTTTCCGAGCCTTTAGGCGAGGGAAATTATCAGAGTTTTGACAAAACGCAAATGAAATTATTTCCTAATTTCACGAGAAAACCATTTGATTACCTTTTAATATCGTGGATGACAAATTACGTTCACAACCGTAAAAGTTTTACTGGTTTATTGTATCGAAAACCGAGAACATGAAGAAGAATATAGTTTTCGTTAAAAGTATACATCATTGTTAAAGTTCGTAATTTTCTGAGTTTCTTCACAAAAAACACCTTTCGAATTCTTCGTGCCTGTTAATAATGTTTCAAAATTAAGGCAACTGTCAAATCTTTCTCAAATAATTGGCTCTAATTTGTCATGAAATGATGAATGAAATGAAAATAGCGTCCGTTGAAATGCGCTAGCGCTAAAACTAAAATTTTGCACGAGGCCATATCAAATTTTGACAGTTTAATTTGTTTTGAAGGGGAATTATCACTGAATTTATTTTATGGTCTAAGAAAAGTTGCCTAAATGAAAGTCAGGCGAAAATGCATAAGAGATGTTACCATGGCAATTTTGTAATTTCACATGTGAAATTAAAAATTAACGCTGAAATTTCACGCCAAAATTAAGGAGTAATTTTTCACCTATGATATTATTCATGTAAGAATATTCATCAACCGCAAAAGCTCACGGTGTTCATATACTACAGACACTGACCTTGCTTGATACTCTTTACCTCGAGAACTTGTTTGTTTGAAAAATTTAAAAAGATGCGAAATCGTTCCATCTCTTACCAGTTTCTTTTTTTAAACATCTTCAACTTTTCCGACTAGGTTTCTTTGCTTTTTTTCTCTCTCAGAAGTCTAAGCCTAAGCAAAGTAGAAGACTGGCGAGTATTATTTTTAAATTCTTTTCCAGCAACCTCTGTTTGTGCTTTACTGATGATTTACTGCAGTTATGAAACGATTACAGTTAGCAACATAATATAAAAGTAGGCAGTTAAGACTGCATATGACTACTGTTACCGCATCCCACATGTTTATGAGTCAAGCCTGTTGTATAACGGAAGGAGGATTCAAGAATATAGTGACTAATAGAGTACCAAAGCCATGACGTCCCGTTACCATGGAAGCAATTTTCGCTGCTTCTAAACAAACTTTTAAGATGGCGCCTGTGCTTGTGTTGTATTGTACCTTTGAGTAAAATGGTTCAGTGTTTCGCGCCCGATTGCAATCATCAGTTCGAAAGAGAGACATGCAAGTTTTTTAGGTTTCCCAGCGAAGGTAGTAGTGAATTTAACTGGTAGAAAAAACTGCAAAGGTAAGCATAACTTCGTGTTCGGTTGAGCGTGTAGGTAGCGTGACCAAGATCAACAATAGTGATAACCTTTGACTTATTAAACATGGATATTGATTGAAATGGTAAAGTGCTCTCTTTTCGAAAAAAATAAAATTTTTGTTCGAAGTTTCCACGATGTGCAAGTCAAACCTATTTAGATATTTCTGAGAGTAGTCTTCTTTCAATTTCGTGCGGGAGACGCCATTGTGAAAGTATTTTGAGATGTTTATCATCTTTTGTCGTGTCACGGCAAGAAATGAAAAAGTTATATCTTCGGATATACTGGGCATAATTCGCTGATTCGATCGGTAAAATACTCTCTCATCAAAGAAGAAATTTTTTCTTCAAGTTCTCACGATCCACCGATCACACCTTTTCAGACATATGTGCAAGGTAGAACTTTCCTTTTTCAAACGTCATCCTGAAATGATTGTGAGATGCTTATCATTTTCTGAAGTAGTCCGAAACAAATAATAAGAAGCACGGGGAAACCGTATGGTCACGTACTAATTCCGAGTAACATTCGAAGCGATCCGAATAAATTCGTCAGCAAGCGCTGACTAAAGACCAAAGATATTCCTAAACAAACAAAAGCAGAAAGCGAGGAATATCTGGTAAAACTTGGCACACTTCGTTATGGGCGAAGAGGTCGTTCGTATTTTATTGTTAGACTCACTCGACAGTACTGCCTTCGCCTGCATAGGAGGCAGTAGCAATCAAAATGTCAGTTGAACATCACTCAAATTCAAAGTATACGTACTTGTTTTAACACGTTAAAACTAGTAACGCTTTTAGAAAGTCGATGAATCCTTCCATGCCTAATGACTGTAAAGAAGCAAACAGACAAACCCGACCCAAAAAAAAAGACACAAGACAGACACATACACAGATAATCACACATATTAACAAAACAAAACCGACCAGCGACAAGAAACAAAAAGAAAAAAATAAATAAGAGAGAGAGAGAGAGAGAGAGAGAGAGAGAGAGAGAGAGAGAGAGAGAGAGAGAGAGAGAGAGAGAGAGAGAGAATGGAATAACTTTTCCGTCCTGCTTCAAATCCACCAGACGTAAAGGTTTTTTTCTTGTTCATCCCGTTCCATGAGATCGTTGCAAGTTAAGATACTAGCTTACTATGGCACCATTCTTGCTCTTCCACGGTGGCAACAGAGTAGTTTGCGAAATTCCCTTCGGAACTCGCCATTCCTGAGAGCGTAAATAATAGGATTTATTGAAGCACTCAAAAACAAGAAAAAGATGCTAAGCAGTGCCGCAAACCTTGGGCAGGTTTCAGGAGAAAAACGAAACCATAGGACAAGTGCCCACGTTGGTATCCAGCAACACAAAAATCCAGCAGCTACAAGGAACAATATTCTAGTAAGCTTTGTTTCTTTCACTGAGTTGCTTACTGTACTACTCTCAGTCCTGTTCTGTAGCGATGTAACTACATTCTCTTGATGTTCATGGGTTTTGAGAAATATCTTATAATAACTGAAAATGCCGATACACAATGGTAAAAAGAAAAATAATCCGAGAGCGACGCAATAATGAACGATTCGACTTTCACCTGTTGGGTAATCAAATGAGCATACTGCGAAGCTTTGAATAAAATCAATTTTGATCCAGTTTGTGACTCGGGCAATCAGCAGGTAAAGTGCAAGGGAAAGCCACAAGCAACTCAGCCATATCTTAGATCTTCGGGGTGAGAAAATCCTCTTGTAGTGGTTCGTCTTTACAATTTTCACGTAGCGGTTAATTGCTGTCAAACCAAGAGTCACTGGGGTCACATTTGAGGCAAATATGTCAACAAAGCCTTGAAATTGGCATAACGCGTCGCCAAAGGTCCATCTTCTAATGATCAGAGTTACAGAAGCTAAGCTTATCTCTACTGTACCACATAGCAGATCACTGACTGCTAAGGCAATGATATACAGGTTAGTGGTTTTTCGAAGGTTTGGGTTTCTGTATGCTGTCACACAAACCAGACTGTTTCCAAAGATGCTTGTGATGTTCAAAGCAATGCATACACTTGCCTCAGTTATCACTGCAGCTAAGCTTCGGTTTGGTAGCGTTAAGTTGAACATATTACCCTCTGAAGATAAAGAAAGGAATATGTAGATAAATAAATAGATGAATGAATGAATCAACAAAAGAGTATTCCAAGAAAATATGTAGGTGAACACTCTTTCCCATCTAAGTCCATATTTCGTGCCCTTCGCTGACAGGGTTTGCAATTATAAAGTCTTCAATTGTTCCTCTATTCATTTGTATACTCATCCATCTATGTATTAGCTTTTCGTATTTCCCTCACGTGACCTAACAAGGTGTATTTTTTTCCTCGAGTTATTATTAGCATGGTTAAAGAGAAGTCAATTAAGAAGCCGAATGAAGATTTAAGCGAGGGTAAAATAACATTGTAGTATTTAATTGCTTTGAAGTTTGGCGTAACTTTTCAACGTTAGCGTCCCAAGAAAAACACACTGTCTTTATCCTTTTACTTAAAATATCATAAATTGTAACCCTTAAAATTAATGGCTATGCACTTCCATCGGCTAATCCGGCTTCGGGGTTAACGAAAAATCGTGAAGGGGCCGCTTTTTTCGACTCATCACTGAAATGGAACTGGGCTTACGTTTACCACGGAAATGAAATGCAGAACAATATATTTTTTAACCAAGTTAGGTTAATTTTAAACCGCCTTTCTTCGTCGTCTAACTCAGGTTGGTGGTTTCTTATCTGTTAGGTGCACTGACTTTTTTCTTGGAATGTGTCAATCCCCTCACATGTTATTCACCATGGGACAAACAACTGCTTTCAGCTTCGAACATGGCGTGGCAGAACAATTTTAACAACAGCGCCAGCGACTTTTCTCAAGCGAGTTTCTGGCTCCCTTCTCAACATGTGTCGACAACGCCATATCAGTGAAGTTTGCAAGGGACCTTCATGCCTGAACCGTGGCCTGAACAGGGAAGCCCTATACCATTCTCCTCATTCACCCGCAAGCTTTTCTGAAACGAGCGCAAGCTCATCAACAGATAGCACAGCCAAGAGGAAGAGAGAAGCTCTTGGACGACCACAGAAAAGGAAATTTTTAATCGAACTCCGTTAGGAACATAGGAGTACCTTCATAGGAAGCGGCAGATACAAAAATGGAAAGAAATAGCGGACGGAGTTAACAGAGCTAGCGATGAAATAAATGCATCTTCAGGGAAGACAGAACTTGTTCATTATGTTTCATGTTGCCCTTCTGGATGGAAAAGAAATGTAATCTTCTCTGAAATGAAATATAGCACGAATGAATTCAAGAACAATTCTAAGTAAGTGCATTTTCTTACACTGAACGTTACAGATATGGAGCGATAGCTTTCCCTACTAACTAGACGCCACAAGCCACGCGCTTCTCTACCGGTATTGCGGAAAAAAGCGAAAATTTCTTTTGGTTATAAATGGTAAGACAATGTGACATAACGCTTCGAAGGTCTGGAATTTCATACTATAGAAGCCAAGCATGGCAGGATTCCGGGAGATTTCCTCAAACCAACGCTGATGTCTCGGATACAGCCAAACTCGGCGACGATTCCTTCAGCGGCGATTGAGAACACTCTGACGTCTGCGCAAAATCAACATCATGTCCGACAGAACTGACTTGGAAATTTTCGCACCATTAAATAGATATTCAATGGATGCCTCAGCCGTGAGAGAAATGAAACGAAACGAAAACAAAGAAAGAGAAGTGAGAAAATAAGAACGCGGTCCTCGAAATCTTCCATTTTGTTGGGTTATGTTATTTATATCAACTAAGTTTATCCACTTTACAACCCGGCCGCTCATAATATATAACCGGTCATGTCTCCTCAAACAAGTATTAACCGAGTTAAATTATTTAAAAATTTTAACCAGGTTTTTAAAAAATAAACCCGGTTAACTCTCTTAGTGCGGCCGCATCCAATTATCATTTAAATCAGTCTGCCGAGAGGTTTCTACTGGTAATTCATTTTTTCGTATTCTAGTATTTTTCCTGTTTTGGGAGATCAACGTTGATTTCTATTTATCATTACTTTTTAAAAACTCTTTTTAAAGGTGTTTGATTTTTTTTCATTTTTGCAACTGAAAATTTGCATTACATTGAAATGGATCCCAAGTAATCTGTAAAAAAACATACTAGCATAGAACGATATATGCCAAAACTCTGACAAAGGGGAATGGCGAGAGAAATATCTAAAATAGATTTTACGCAAAACGGTTACCATTTATTGTCTTGAAGTCATTTTGAATGAACTGGACTGGGCTGAATGAGAACCTTGAATTATTCTATTCTATTCTAAAATAATTATTGTTAAATGGAAAGAGGGAGCAAGAAAATAGAAAAAGAACAACTCAGAATCGAAATAAATCGAATAGATGATGATCATCAGCGAAGATTAATTATACACAGCACGTAATTAATTTAATAACTGAATCATACAAGTATGAAGCATGTTCCAGTGATTCGAGCTATACCAGAACAAAGAAATGATAATGATAATAATAATACCTTTCTCAATTTTTCCGTCGCAGGCCAGTAAATCGATTTTTTTCAAACAATTGGAGAGTCGCGAAAAAATTGAAATTCGTTTCGTGATGACAAGAACAACAAAGGGGAAGAAGATGACGAGTATTCTGCATACAAATATTTATTTCAGACTCCAATAACCATTTCCCTTAAATTTTTATTATTTTACTTTATAGCAAGCGAATAAGGGGGCAGGAACAGCATTAAGTGAGTCTGAAATAAAAGCAGTCAATTTTAACAGTTTTTTCCTTCTAAACAGTTACGAATTAATTTCAAATTTATTTAAACTTACTTTTAAAGCTAGTTGTAAATCTATTTTGGGTTTGAATCGTTACCTTTTGTTGACACTGCTCTATCTTAAGATCTCTTTTGTTCCTTATCTCTTTATTGAAATGCACAAACTGAAAACTTCTGTCGAATTAATTTACGGTGATCTTACTATGAAAAAACATTTGTTTCGGCGTCGACACAACTCGGACCGGATGACGGACAGGATCACAAATGGATCATTAACCGTAACTTGGGTCAGAGTACGGATCGGATCGTAGAATAAGATAAAAAGCTGGTTGAATGAGCATTTTGAAATAATATGTGCAATATGAATTTCCATTTCACGATAATAATTTTCAAAGACATGTTTTCGCATTAGACTGAAATACGATGAAAACAAGTCAGATCACTGAAGAACATGGGACGGTACATAAAATGGTTCTACGGCGCATTTACAGCGCAGCGCGTTTCAATTACAATGCTAGCGTTAAAAATCAGGTTAAAAAAAAGGGAAAACATGGATCACTTGTGAAATATCTTTACTCTGCGGAAGTGTACATCAGTTTGCAGTTTTCAAAATACTACGTACTTTATCGAAAAATAAAATTAAAAAATTGCAATTTCCTTGCTTGCGACTTTTTATCAACAGTCTTTATTATTTACATATCTGGCCTATCGTCCTGTGCAACCTGTAGCACCTGGCAACTGAGAGGAGAGGTATAACAAAAGCATAAAACGTAACCTTTTTGAGAATGATTCATGGAATGTATGGAAGTGTGGTTTGACAATGATGTCATTAGGTGTCATTTTTTTTCGAGAATAAGAGGACGCAATGGATGGCGCACGCGGGACAACTACACACAAAAAAAAAACCTGCAGTAAAAAATTTTGCTTTTCTTTTTTCGAGTCGGAACAAGACACTCATAATTCATCGATAACACGACTTCTCTCACTCTTTTCTTGTTTCCTTAAGTCTTTGCATCAAAGCCGTGTGAATGCAGATTCGGACGGGTTTTTTCCGAACCGACTCACTTCCATCCATCCATCATTACACACGTTGGCTTTTACTATGGTTTTCTTTGGGATTGCGCGCGTATAATCGAACGGGTCACATGATAAAATATTTTACGTGTCTTTGATATCGCCAATCAGCTGCTGACGCGTCACTCGTCTTTTGCGCCATTCTGTTGAAATCATGTCATACTAAAGTCGACTTTTCTTGTCCTTATTGGGTTGATTGTTATGATAAACAAATACTACAAGGTTGCTTGTAAATATGGAATTTCTCTTCTGATGTTGAACTGGATATGTCACTTGTTTGCTTCTCTTTCTCATGAGACATCGAGTTGATTTAAAACATAAAACCTTACTCGGAAAAAAGGAACTCCGAGTACTGCCAATAGGAGTCATTGACCACTCAGTGCCACCAAGCTATAGGATACTCGTGGTAGGCGAGGCCTTTTCATTAAGTTCTTCTTGACTTAACTTCCGGTATACTGCTAGGATAGGAATTTCGTATCAGTCGTGAAAAATTTAGGAAATAAAAGAATCTACAACCTCCATTGAAAATCTTATTAGCCTAAAAGCAGTCCAAAAGAAAAAAAAAACAGAATAAAATAGAATAAAGAATGAAAAAATAAAAAGAAAGAAAGTGATAACAATTCATTCTGGTCTTAATTGAGGATCTAATTCTGAAACAAATTTAGAAGAGTTAACAGTTCGCTTCGTATTCTTCCTGTTCGATGACTTCATTCTGAGTAGCCGCAGGAGCTTCGTTTGGGGCAATCCTTGCCTTCTCACTGTAGCAACACAGCAGTTTGCGAAATTCCCTTCGGAACTCACCATTTGTGAAAGCGTAAATAAAAGGATTTACTGTAGCACTCAAATAAAAGAAAAACATTGCTAGCATGGCATTAATTCTTGAGCTGGTTTCGGGGGAAAAACGAAACCAGAGGATTAATGCCCACATTGGTATCCAGCAACACAAAAATCCCGCGGCCACGAACAATAGCACTCGAATAATTTTAGTTTCTTTCACGGAGTTCCTCACTGCACCATTTTCAGTCCTGTTCTGTAGCGATGAGACTACATTCTTTTGATGCTCTTGGGTTTTGTGATATATCTTATAATAACTGTAAATACCGATACACAACGGTAAAATGAAAAGCAATCCCGTAGTGATACAGTAATGAACGATTTGACTCCCGATAGTTGGAAAACCCATTGCGCACACCGCGAAGCTTTGGACAAATTCGATTTTGATCCAATTTGTGACTCGGATAATAATCAGGTAAATTGCAAGGGAAAGCCACAAACAAATCAGCCATATCTTAGATCTGTTGGGCGAAAAAATCTTCTTGTAGTGATTCGTTTTCACAATTTTCATGTAACGGTTAAATGCTGTCAAACCAAGGGTTGCTGGCGTAACGTTAAAAGTGAACACATCCAAAAAACCTTGAATCTGGCATACAACGTCGCCAAAGTCCCATCTTCCAATGATCAGCGTTGCAGAAGCTAACTGCATATCTACTGTTGCACACAGCAGATCGCTGACTGCTATGGCAATGATATACAGGTTTACTGTTGATCGCAAGTTTGGATTTCTGTATGTTGCTATACAAAGCAGACTGTTTCCAGTGATGCTTATAATGCTCAGTGCAACACATACACTTGCTTCAATTACGACAACAGGTAAGCTTCGGCTTGCTACCTCTAAGCTTGACATCCTGTCTACAGAAGATTAATCAAAAATTGAAAATCAATGAGCATATGAATAAATAATTAAGTAAAAGATTGAATAAAACGATGAACAGATTCAGCAATAATCCTTGTTAACTACCTAAGTTCATTGCACCCACCTTCACCGCTCTCAGTTTTCGCGGCGTGTCGACGGACTGATTTTTTGCTATTCACTATTTATTCATCTATACATCATTTTGACTTCATATTTTTAACTTGCGTGACCCACCAGACTGACTATAAAATGAGACCGAGGGGTAGTTGAAATACTCGAACAAACATGGCCGTTAATTTCATCCACAGCGATTTAATCAAGCTCGAAAACAGAGGGATTTGATAAAAATATGCATATTTAAGGAGGTGTTAACAAATATTTAAGCTGGCGATATTTAATAATCATTTGGCTGGCAGTGGTTTCATTAT
Source organism: Stylophora pistillata (assembly GCF_964205215.1). Classification (NCBI taxonomy): domain Eukaryota; kingdom Metazoa; phylum Cnidaria; class Anthozoa; order Scleractinia; family Pocilloporidae; genus Stylophora; species Stylophora pistillata. The sequence continues at coordinate 45,956,210 of NC_142521.1, forward strand.
TCGTACGTTTGTGCTCTTTAGATTGTATCGCATATACTGCGTTAGCTATACTGTAATGATGAACTGATCAAATCATTGTAAACTTCTTCAAGCAAAGCTCACTTTTTTGTTATTATGGACTGAAATGCACATTTCTAATCGAACATGTAGTTTATGGTCTGTCGCATGTCTAATTTGCATCACTAATTTTTTTTCCCAGAAAAATGGCTCATCCTCGGTGTAAAAACCTTTGAAGCTCATGAGTGACGTAAAACAAAGACAACAAAACATGATAAACAATGGCGTACATGAGATACAATGAATATATGAAGATCATATATAGCGTACAGCAAAACAATATATAGATCATATATAGCGTACAGCAAAACAATACCTCATGAAACAAAGAAAACCTCTTTAGGTTTTTACACCGAGGATGACCCAGAAAAATTTACTCCCTAGCTAAAGCGTCGTCGTCTCGTGGATTCATCGCTATCTCTCTTGGCGACAAAATGCTAGGATATATCGCCGATAATCGGAGGGAACCGAGATATTCGGCGATAATTGACTGTGTTATTTTTCACAATACTATAACAGCGTCGAAATATGACAATCTATTTTTGAACTAACTCTTGCTGTTAGTAAAACCTTAATCTCAGTACTGAAGGCGAGATACATACATAACTGGGGGTATACGCCATAAATTTCACAACATTTTAAAAAAAGTTTCTACTAAAAACAATCTCTTTCATAAATTGTCGTCTTATCTTACCTTCCTTTAAACAGTTTGCTTCAAATGGTCTTAATATATGTCCACTAGTAAAACTTAGTGTCAAAAGCGTTCCAAACCTGGGAAGGAAGAAAAATTTAAAACGATGTGTTGAATAATTTATTGTGTTGTGTATCTTACAAAGTGAGGGGTGACAGAGAAAGCTAGTTTCAATAAGTCTCTATCACGCTACCCCCACCGGATAATTGTTTCCTTAGGCTAGCGGCCAGAAGGCATTCGCGTATTCAACAACCGTTTATTTCAATATATTTAAGGTCTATCCATAGGATTTCTTATCAGCCTGCCCCCTCCCACTATGCCGACGGTTGAGAGCTAAATTAAGATGATCAGTTTTACCAAACCTATTAGTGAAAGATGGCAGAGTTTTCCCTTCTAAATTGTCATCAGCAGTTCGCACCAGTGGCAAAATTTTCTAATTATAACTCGCAATGGGGTTTGAATTGATGCGTGAACGAAGACGTATTGAACTAATCCAATCCTAACCCTAACCCTAATCCTAGCGCTAACCCTAGCCCTGGACCTACCCTAAACCTAACCCTTACCCGTGGCAAGATTGAGGTTTCCAGATGTGTGCAAATTAAAAAAAAACCATCGAAATTGATTAAAAATTTTCTGCAGATGCAAGCCAGGTTTATTTTTCAACGTGGTTTTTCCTTGTTCGACAATTTTAACAACTGTAGACTTTTTTAGCACATGCACGTGCTCGAGCATTGTCCATACCGCCAGAAGTAGTTCACAGAGGCGGATCAAGGAATTTTTGATTGGGGGGTCCAAACTTTGGTTCAGAAAGGACCGTTGGACTCCTTTTTTTACTTCTCCCCCACACCCCTCACACCCCCTCCCCCCCAGTCGCGGTTGCACGTTATAATTCCTTGGTTGCTTACCGTTTACTTGGATTCATTAAAAAAAACAGCGAGTTATAAAGTAATATGCAATCCTGTCGATGTAAGAGTTTCAGTCTCAAAGTTGTAAGCGTCAGGTCTGTTAGGGGGGTCCAGACCCCCCGGACCCTCCCCCTAGATCCCCCACTTGTTCATCAACGGAATTCTCATCGAAGAATGTTATTTTTTCTTTAGCGGCTATTTACACCATACTTCGCAGGGTCTCAGCAATTGTAATTGCTAGAAAAGAAGAACGAAAAAAAAAAACAAACAAAAAAAGCAAACAACAACAACAAAAAAAAAAAAGAAAACACTCGAATACTACAATTTGTAATTTTGACCTCAAGCATTTTATTGTCAACGATATTTCAACAATTTCATTTTCAATACAGATGTTCAAAGACAATTCTCTCCATTTGCATTTTTAATCAAGCTTACTTAGCATGGATAAAATAAGGTTTGATTTTTATAGGCAGAGAGACACTTTTGTTTATTTTATGAACTCAGGGTGGTCTTTTCAGATGCTTGATAGCAACCTGCTATCAGTAAGACTCCTGAAAACTATTGATTCCCGCCCGTCTCTCTCAAACCATTTTAGTAATTAAAATAAATTCGTAGCTGAGGACGACAGCTTAAGGAATTTTGCTTAGAATTTTTCCTTTAAATAGGAATTTTAGTCAAGTTCAGGAGAGCATGAAAACTGTGGTTTTAGGAGTCGCCTGTCAATTTCTTATAATTTACATATTATTATTACAGCATTAAAATTAATTCAACTTTTCACTTAACTTTCATTTTTTTTTTTTTAATTAGTTATCTATTTTTGTGAAGCATAAAACTGCTATGAATCTTGACTGAATAAAGTAATAAACAGACAACTACTCGAGGTGGCCACGTTACAGAACGGATTAGCAAGGTAACAACACACATGAGAACGAGTGCATTTTTCATGAAGCACAAGAGCAAAGTTGTAACGCGAGTGAAAATTAATAATAGCGGACACACTGTCAAAATTTCGTCTGCCTTGACTTTCTGTGATGCTTTTCTCATGTAAATTAGTAATAATAATAGCATGATTTCTCGTGCAGTTTGGTGTAAGTAAACAGTCGTAAATTTTTGGAGGACTCCAAAATGTACTCGTGCGTCAGCACCAAATTGCACAAGAAATCATGTTATTACCTATACAAAACACTAAAGACGTACACAGTCAGCTGGACAGACTGAGACATCCATCTTTAGTAATCGCTCCGAGTGGAACTGCGTCATTGTATTTAAACATCAGGTCATATTATGGAAAATTGGTTCATGGTCTTGTGCCAAAATGTGGGGGTATGTGGAATTTGGCGATGTTCCGGTTTTACGATTTCCCGATTTTTGGCGTTCTTGAACTAAAAATTCGTGGAATTCACGATTTTGGCAAGCAGTGCAAGGAATCCTTTGCAGGTGGTGGCTCGGTACTGAATCTTATAAAACCTCAGAAATCTTTTCCTTCTCCAGGGCACGAGTTAGTCTACGTTGTCCGATGGAAAGCTGTAACGCAGTGATGATCAAGAAGTGCTCGTAGGTCAAAGTGGTGCGCGGTCATACAGTACCAATGCTCTTGGCTAGATCTCCAGCCAGATTTCATAGTTATGAGGTTACTCTACGCGCTCCGCTCTAAAAACTATAACCAAGATGTGGGGTGAGAAATTTTCGCTTGCAAGGAACTGATACGACTTTTTGCAATATTTAAAATTTCACAGCAATTCCAAACCCTCGAGGATGACCTTCCAGACTTCGTTCGCGGGCGGCTTTAAACAAATCCCACAACACGAGGCCAGTATCATAATGTTATTTAATTTATTTTGTTCATGCTAACATTTTAATCAAGTCAAGTGCTCCCCGTTTTCACGTACATACGATTATAGAACCTGGCAATCTGATTTATATAGTCAATTCTTAGGCCATTCTGAACCGTTGCCTCAAGACAAAAGAAGAATGAAATCTGGTGTTACTAGGGTTAATTATCGTTCCCGGGTTTCTTGAAATTTCAAAAAGTCGCCATCTTCGATATCGTCTTTTGTCGAAGTGATTACTTGCAAAAAGAAAAAAATGTCCAGGCTTTAATTAATAAAATTTTCTGCTCAGCATTAAGAGGAATTTCATCAACGTTTTGAAATTGAATAATGCAGACAAATAAGCAAAGACACATATTCGAACAATTCAAAATAAGAGAGCAACAAGAAAAAAGAAAGGAAAACATTAACGTTTCCTTCAGGCCTTAAAGGATAATATTATTCTGATAAAAGTCTACAAGACTTAGAAGTTCGTTTCATGCCTTTCTTCATTCCCCAAAATCGTTTTCAGTAACAGAGCAGTTTTATGAAATTCCCTTCGGAACTCGCCATTCTTGAAAGTGTAAATAATTGGATTTACTGAGGCACTCAACTCGAACAGGAGAAATATTGGGAGCAAAATTGCAATTCTTGGGCAGGTTTCAGGGGAAAAGCGAAACCAGAGGACCATAGCCCACATTGGCATCCAGCAACACAAAAATCCCGCGCCCACGAAGAACTTCATTCGAGTAAGCTTTATTTCTTTCACTGAATTTCGTACTGTCCCATCGTCAGTGCTGTTCTGTAGTGATGGGACTACATTCTGTTGATGCTCGTGTGTTTTTTGACGGTAAGACAAAAAGCAATCCAACAGTGACGCAATAGTGAACGATTCGACTTTTACGAGTTGGATAAGTAAAGGCGCATACTGCGTAGCTTTGGATAAATTCAGTTTCTACCCAATTTGTGACTCGGACAATAAACAGGTAAAGGGCAAGGGAAAGCCACAAACCGCTCAGCCAAATCTTTGATCTGCGAAGTGAAAAAATCTTCTTGTAGTAGATGATCTTCACAATTTTAACGTAACGGTTAAACGCTGTCAAACCGAGGGTTGCTGGGGTCACGTAGCAAGTGAATACGCCAACAAAGCTTTGAATTTGGCATAACGTGTCGCCATAGTCCCACCTTCCAGTGATTAGCGTAGCAGCACGTAATAGCATTTCCATCGTTGCAAGGATCAGATCGCTGATTGCTAAAGCAATGATATACAGGTTGGTGGTTTGGGTTTCTGCATGCTGCTATACAAACCAGGCTCTTTCCAATGATGCTTGTGATGTTCAGTGCAACGCATTCGCTTGCCTCAATTATAACAACTGGCAAGCTTCGGCTTGATAACTCAAGGTTTGACATCTTGTCTACTTACAAACGATAAATTTATTATTGAATAGTGATATATAAATCAATTGATAGATATAAATGAAACTATTACTACCGTTATCCCTGTATATCTTTGAATAAACAGATTCATTTATTTATCAATAACCAGACAAGTACTTAAAAAATTTACGGCAAAAACGGTCCCTTTCAACTACCTATGTACATAGAGCACGTTTTCATGGATGGCGCCTAGTGTTTCTCATCAGTTCTCAAAGATATCAGCTGTTTCACTATTTTACTAATTTTTTTAACTCAAAATCTCTCTCACAAAAAAAGCTCGTTTGCAGATTACTTTAAGACTGACCACGGCTTCTTCTTTTCAAGTCTTACTTCTGAATCAGTTTAATGAGTTTCTATGTAATTTGTTTTTCGAAAGGGGATATTTTTTATGAAATTTAAATTGAGAGAAACTTTACTTAGACTGAAATGCGGGCTGTCTATGAATAGTAATTTTCGTCGCTCGTAGGACACATATGCCTTATCTGCACTTTGCATGACTGTCCCTCTTATCAGAGAAAATTAAATCCCCTTTGCCCCAGAAACTTATTTCCAAAGGTATATGGAAAACATAGGCAAAGTGAGAGGAAAAAAAGCAATCAGCAAAAGCAGGAGTAGCTTCAATAAATTAATATAGACAGTCAAAGAATGCATGTGGCTAGTCTGGTATAGCACAATTTTTGTAGAATTGAAAGGAACTAGAGGTGTTTAAGGAAGATAGAAGGTAGTAACGCAGAATATTTGTCGCACAAGAAAAATAGAAAACCTGCCGCATCCCACATATTTACGAGTACACTGTACCACAACTGGTAGGAAGATTCCAGAATGTTTCGTCGAATTGACGTTCAACTAATAATCAAATGATAACAAATAATCATATTTTACAATGATAATAATAATAACAATAGTAATATAATAACAATAATAATAATGATAATAATAATTTAAAGGGACTAGCTAGCACGAAAGCCCCATCGTTCCCCTATTCTCTAGGCTCCAAAAATAATTACCTAAGCTTTCTTTTTATTTCGCCTGTTGATTAGAAATATGTCTTTTACCAAGTTATTGCAGTTCAATTTGTTGAGACTGTTTTAGGATATTCCGTCAGTCTGCGGTTTAGTTGACCCTGGCGCTACTTGCCCTGGCTTAAATACTGGTAGCGAAATATTAATTTCTCGTTCAAGCCGTATGTTCTCTAAATTGCTGCAGGTAGAACCGAACCTTGGGTACAAGTCACAGACATTTGAATAAGAGCGACGCTTTTGATGCATGATAAGGGACCTTAAGCAAACCACGACAGCAACGAGGACTTGGCAAAACAAAAGATCAAATGGGCAAAACAATAGCTCAGCACGTGCGTTTTAAAACTTTGAACATTTCTCAGCCGTCCTCTGCAAAAAAAGAACGTGAAATCACAAAAATTGGCGTCGTCTGCAAATGGAAACCACTACGGCATTAATCTAATTTCCATTTGGAACTCAAAGATGTTTAAAAGCGTTATGCTTAAGTTGAGGTGTGGCGCCGTAAGAGACGGTAAACAAATGCAGCCAATTTCGAAATTCTAACTAAAAACAGATGGATAACGCTATCCACTGGATAAAACTCTACAATGGATAGCGCAGTACGTTTTGGTAACACTTTGAACAACCAGGCCCTGATTCTTATCATAGTTGTCGATATCATAACGATAGTTAGCATACTTCGAATCAAGTTTATCATCATTACTATTATAATTCAGAGTTGTTCCGCAGAAAGATCGAATAATTTGGAGTTTTTCCACTTTAATTGTGTCGACATATCAGATATCAGCGCCAACATCACCAGGAATCGGGGACATTTCGAGCCCGTTTCGAAATGTCAGCGGTATATCGTATTACAGACAATTCATTATGGCGGCGGTGGAAGTGAAGTGAACACGTAACTTTCTATTTTCGTAAAACTCCACCAGGGAAAGGCCTGGTACCTTTCTATCCCAGAAAGCCAAAGGAGACGTCAAAACAAGGAAAATGGCAGCCAAATTGTGCAGTTACTGGGACTTGTATCTTTCGCGTTCTTCCTTCCTAAACTTTGGGTTATTTAAAAATGGTGTATTAGGCTTTTGAGCTCTGTGAAAATACGAAGAGTTTCTCGAGGAAAATTTCTGGGCCAACATGTTCGACAGTTTACAAGCGATTTAGTTGAGCAAACTTCTTCAGAAGGCATATCGAACTACACAGTTGCGAATCTTACAAGGTTGTTCCAACGAAAAAAGAACTGTAACACCTAGTCGAAGCAGATTTTAAGAGTTTGTATGGGAAAATGGAGTCAGAATTATGAGTTTACTCGTATACCTTGAGAAAAGGTAGGCTTGAATTTGAATATTTCTTTTTCGTACTGATGGACACTTTAACCGATGCAGGCTGCATTTTCAAGTGCACAGCGAAAGAATATCCCATTCTTAGACAGCTATTTTGGAAAAACAATCTTTTCCCATGCATTTTCTCAAACTGTTTAGGCGCCATTTTGCTTGTAACACGAGAACCGCCTCCACCATATTGTCCCAAATTTCTGGCAATGATTTGTTTCGAATGTTTCTCCCACTAATTCGTTTTTCGGCCTGCTGGGGATGATGTTGATTTGCATAAGTCATAATACTAAAGCTGGTAATGGATTGGGCTTCCTTCAAGTCTGCGTCGCCAATGTTTTTTGTTGTTATTTTTTATATTTGAAAGTTTTCGATAGTGGTGCGTTTCTTTTACAGAACCGTTTCCTTGTTGATTTTGTTTCTCTCTCCTTTCACTTTTCGCAAATTGTCTGAAAGAGTTTCCCTCTTTTCATCAACTGAAAGTTATTGATGATTTTAAAAACAGAGAGTGAAGAAAAAAAGGCTTTCCATGCTTGGTTTCCAGCAGATACAGATCTCCGTAAGTGTATGCGGGCGTAAAATAATATTTTCTTACAAAAGTTTACGAAGGCTTATGACAAAAAAAAAGCATATCAAATGGTTTTACCATAAAACTGTTATCATTTTCTTCTTCAGTACAAGCAAGAGTCAAAAATTAACATCTTATACCTAAAAATCCTTTCCATCGAAGATATCAGCTGTAGCCGCCAGTTTACTCCGCTTGTTTTCAGTACTTTTCTCTTTTATTACAGATGTATTCCTGTCACGAGGGATGTTGATTTGCATATATTACATCTTTAAAGCCGACAACAGATCATAGGCTTCCTTCAATTTAATGTCGCCCGACTAAAGTTTTAGATAATTTTCATAATTCAAACGTAGAAGTTTCTATATTTTGTGAAAATATTTTTACAAAGACAAATAACAAGATAAACGATATCGAATTTAAATCAAAAGAGTTAGAAATGATGGCTTATGGCCCTAGTATTATACACGGAAATGTCAAAATATTTTGTTCCTCGCCCAAAACTCTATCTTGTTATCAAATTTAGGGTAAAAACGTAAAACCTTGAAAAAGGATGGTGTTTCTCATCAATTACCAAAATAATTCAAGGTTGAAAGCAATTTGTTAATAAATAATCTCCAAAGCCTACCATAACGCGGGCGACGTTCTCACATGAGACCTTGAGTTCTTGATAATCTTCCGGCAGTAAAACTCACAATCGAATAAAGGGGTGTGCATTGCAAAATTATATTACCATGTTTTAAGCCGTGCACAGCTGTTCAATAAGGAAATAGTAGATCGTGAGCTGAATAATAAAATGTATCCATATGCGTAAAGGATCGATTGACGTCTCTTTTATACTTTGTTTCTCAGCTGAATGAGAGGTGACAAGAAAAGCCTGACGCAATAAGTCTGAATCACGCGAGGACTAAAGGATGACTGTTGCTTACGGCTAGAGACTCGAATGGAGTTTATAATTCCAATCTCTAGCTCACCCTCCGATCGGTTAGGCAATTGCGTCGTTTAACATTTGTTTAAGTCATTCAATTAGATGACAGGCAGTTTACACGAGGTGATTTCGAGGAGGCCAGGTTTGGAAGGCGATTGACCCAGCGGTTTTCCATAGAAAGGAGCAAGAAACATGTTCTAAAGAAATTTGCATGATTCCGTCGTCTGATTTTAGGAAACAGTTTCATTTAATTTTTTCTGTTTCCATTACTGGTAAAGCTGCGTCAAATTTTAAAAATGTATCGCCTTTTCGATGGTTTTTGTGGTGCTAAGCCGAGCATAATCCTTCGTTGGGATCTTAAGAACACGCAACTTTACGCGTTTTGTGCAATAAATTTTGTAACGACATTCAAATGTAGTGCACTGCATACGAAATACTAAAATCCACTTCTCTAGTGCACTCTACAGGACTAAACAAACTTCGTAAAAAAAAAAATATTAAATAAGGAAAGAATACGAAAAAGAAAAAGAAATATGAAAAAAAAGAAGCTAACGAGCAGCTTGAGGTGACCGAAGACGCCATATGACTTACATGAAGTGATGGGTACTTACGAAGACCCAAGTTTTACTCTACTACTTTCGGATCCAGGCTCCGGTTCTCCTTTTATCGTTCCCCGTTCCCTGTTCCGGTTCTTTATTCTCCGTCCTCCGTTCCCCTTTCCCCATTCCATATTCTCCGTTCTCGGTTCTCGGTCTTCTGTTCTACGTTCCCTTTTCCTGTTCCTCTTCCGTTTTCCCTGTTCTCTGTTCCATGTTCTCTGTTCTCTGTTTCCTTTTCTCTGTTCCCTGTTCTCTGTTCTCTGTTTCCTTTTCTCTGTTCCCTGTTCCCCGTTCTCTGTTTCCTTTTCTCTGTTCCCTGTTCCCTGTTCTCTATTTTCTGTTCCCTGTTTGCTGTTTCCCGCCCCTGTTCCCTGTTCTCTATTTTCTGTTCCCTGTTTACTGTTTCCCACCCCTGTTCCCTGTTCTCCGTTCAGCATTCCCTGTTAACCGTTCTCCGTTCCCTATTTTCTGTTCCCCAAGATTAAGGAAAAGAAATGGAGACAATCAGATAGGCAAAACTACGCCCTCTTTCTGTGGGTGTACGACTTCGTTGCTGGACTATTGTTGTTTCATCAAACTCGCACGTTAGCATTCATTCACGCGAGAAAATGGAGCCTGTTCCATACTTATTCGTCGACTTTTATAATTTTATTTACATATCAATTCATTTTCTAAGCATTATCTACCTATTACCTATTTGCGCTGTAAGTATCAGTCTTAATCAAGATATATAATCAAACTGAAACCATTACTTATGGAATAATACCACAACTTTGGGTTCTTTACTATTCTCACTTTATATCAATGATCTACCTAACTGCTCAAAAAACTATCCTTTCGCTGATGGTACAAATATTTTTTTTTTCCAAGTGACAACCTGATCCATCTTGAATCCACTATGAATAAGGAATTGAATTCTCTCTTCAAGTACTGTAATATCAACAAACTATCTATAAATTTTACTAAGACAACCTATATGGTAATTTCATCTGCAAGATTAAGATCATATATTTATATTCCTAACATTGCCCGCAAAACTCAAATGAAGTATTTAGGTATCTACATCGATCAAAACTTACACTGGGGACCGCAGATTTAACACATTAACAATAAATTAGCAAAAAATATAGCAATTATTCATAAATTAGGATATTTTGTAGATTTTCACACATTGAAACAGTTATATTATTCTTTCATCTATCCATACCTACCCTATGCAACCATAACTTGGGACTGAGTGCAAGTATAACTAGATTACGTAGAATCTTAAGTAAGCAGAATAAATGTGTGCGTAACATGTTCTTTGCCTATAGCAGGGATAATGCTACACCATATTACAATCTTCTAGGAATTCTTAAATTTGAAAATGTGTACAAATTTAAGGTTGCTCCTTTTACACATAAAATTCTAAACGGCTCAACAAACATCTCAACTATACTCCGTGCAACCCTTACTCGAGCCTCAGAGATACACAACCACAACACCAGATTTACCTTTAGATTAAATCTTCTGGGCCAAAAGCAAATAATAACTATGGGATCTCTACTTTTGCTTTTGTTTCATCTAAACTTTGGGAAACTATTCCAACAAATGTTAAAGACTGCCGCCCACTTCCTTCTTCAACCTTTTAAGAGCGGCCGTCTGTAAATATCGCCCGGAGGTGTGCAATATGAAAAAATCGAAAATCACTAAACTTTGCCAGAATATAGGTCTGGATGAACTATTTCTAGAAAAAATACTTTGAGTTCAAATGCATTTTTATTTTTCGCGAACCGCGGCAAAATCGGTTTTGTGGCTCTTACGTCAGCTTCACGAGGTTTTAGACAACCATTATTTGAACGCCGCTTGAAAATAAACAAAACGGTAAATGCGACCAAATCTTTTCCTAAAGAAAAGAACACGTATTTAAAAACAGCCTGAAGTGTTCTTTGTTCGATTCCGTCACAATCTAAATTTTTGGGGAATTTTTGTTTTTTTTTTCCAACATTTCAGTCACTTTGACGGACAAAAAAAATGGCAAAATTGAGAGGGTAAAATCGGACCTTGGTACATGGCATGGAATTATATCAAGTTAATCCAGCGAAAGAACAAGGCTTCTTCAATAACTCCGATGAAATTTTTGGGCAACTCAAACTACCAAATTTTAGGACCCTAAACAAAAGTGACTCAGAGCTCAAAACGCGCCATTCCTTGACACGCAATTGGAGGTGAGAAATCAACAATGCGACAACACGCCATAGGCCGCTTTGGGAGCGAAATATCATTACCGATCTGAATAAAAAGTCAACTTTGATCAACATTTGTCGTTTCTGCTTCTCAGGTTAACTGAGATTTAAAATTTTAGCGGTTATTTTCGAAACAAAACAAGCCAAAATGTAACATTCTCCTGTTCGAAGCGGCGGAGGACGGATACAAACCGTGAACTAAATATGTTTGCCATATTTACACTTTGATTTGAGTATTGTTTTATAAATTTGTAATTACCGTGCATCAGCGCCTAATATTGATTGTGTATTCACTGCCGTGAAGTGCCCGATCAAAGTTGACTTTTTATTCAGATTGGTAACGATATTTCGCTCCCAAAGTGACCTAGGGCCTGTTGTCTTTTCCACGTGCGCATTGTTGAGTTTTCAACTCCATTTGCGTGTCTGTTATATAATTACTCACGTTCTGTTACTCATTGATTGAAGATGGCATAAGTATGCCGACACATGTCTCTCAAAAAAGTTGTCTATTTCTTACAATATTTATCATACTTGCTACTACTACGACCTTATGGAAATCTAATATTAGTCTCACTAACGAGATGTAGGTAACATTGGCACTCTGAATCGTCAAATTAAGGCGATGACGGCCCAACATACCTATACATGCGCCAACTTTAGAGATTATTTGCTTTACACGACTGTTTCAACTAAGGCGACCATAAAATACCGCGCTTAGATATGAAATAAACTCACGAGCCCCATTAATTTGTTTGTCCTCTGTATGTATATCAAAAGGGTCTGGGATTTAAAGCATGGAGGCGGTCCCAAAAATGCACAGCTTCAGCTTTAAAGACATTATTAAACAGTGCATTACTAAACAGCCCTCGTTCAATTTTATGCAGTTAAGCTTTTCTTAATGGCGTAAGCTTAGGACGACGCACAGGACAGAACTGTAAAGTCAGCGTACAAAATATATCACATTCAGACATCACTTCCAGTAAATCGATCGTTTTCATATTGCATGAACAACAACGGTCCACAAGAATTGATCCCTGCGGAGCCCCTGTAGATACACCCTCAAGACTAGACGTCATGTCCTGAAACTCTTAAAACTGGTAAACCCTTTGCGCTCAGGACCCACAAATTACCCAACAACACACTACGGTTTACAGTATCATAATATTTACCCATATCGGAGAACTACAGAATATAGGGCCACTGAGGTCCTCTTTGTTGACATGCTTTGAAGAACGAGGCGGAACGCAACAGGATATATTGTGATTTAAGATGTAAACAAGTGGCCCTTCATTCTGTAGTTTTAATGGGGTTTGGTAATTATATAAGTGCCTTAACGCACGTCATTTTCAAGAGCTTTCATTAAGGGATCCTCGGTTTTGCTGAAATGCTCCGGCGATGTCACTCATAATCGAACAAGGCGTTTGCGTCACAAAACCAACTATTTATAACTATAACTATGAGGAGGCGGTCAAAAAGGAAATTCTTGCACCTGTTTTAAATAATCATCGGTCGAACACAGATTCGGAACCTTTTGAAGTCTTTGTTTCTTGAAAAGTGATACATAATAACGAAGGTAGTTGCCATGAGTCTTTCTAAATCCATAATTAATCCCCTCAATCGAATATGTCAGCTGTAGGCGCCACGTCATGTCGCTAATTCTGTACTTTCTATTTTTCAAATCAAAGATCGCCATCATCCCACACAAAGAGGCATATCAATATTACTTTTTTCTCTTTTTTTTGCATTTATACTTGAACAAATATCGAAACAGTTACTTTTTAGACGTTTTGACTACTCTTCTTCCCGAATATGATTATAGAGATTTATGGTGCTCAAATTGAAAGTTTTTGCAAGCACGAGAACACCAAAGTTTCCTTTAGAAAAGTTCCAGCAGTTTTCAATTCTTTGAAAATAAGTAGGGTTTTCATGTTTTTAAGATAAACTTGAATGTTCTCTATCTGCGGTTACAGCACTCTTGCAGACGTAACCCAAGCTAAAAGGGCTTATTCATATTGCACATGAAAATGTAAATGGTCCTTTCGCCATTTTGAAAACTGTAGTCTTACCAAAAGTTAAAACTTTCTCTTGGCCTTACACATTCGCTTCGTCTTCAATCTCTCTGACTTCGTTGATATCAGCTGCGGTACCTTCTTTTGATGCATGGCAGCAACACAGCAGTTTACCAAATTCCGATTTAAAACCACAATTTGTGAAAGCGTAAATGAGAGGATTTATCGTAGCACTTACAAAAAGGAAAAAAGGAGCGAGAATTGCTGCTCTCCTGGGACAGGTATCTGGAGAAAAACGCTTCCAAAGAATGATTGCCCACATTGGTATCCAGCAAAACAGAAATCCAGCGGCCACGTACATTACGACTCGAGTAACGTTTATCTCCTTCAATGAACTGCTTCCTCCACAATTGGTCCTGTCACAGAGTGATGGAGCTACGCTTCTTTGATGTTTATGGGTACTGGTTAATATTTTGTAATAACTGAATATACCACTGCATAGTGGTACAATGAAAAGCAACCCACATGTTATGCAAAAATGAATGATTTGAACACTCTGATTTGCGAAACCAAGGGCGCACACTTCAAAGCCAGGTACGAATTCAAAACTTAGTATATTGGTCGCTCGACCAATCAATAGGTAAAGTGCAAGAAAATTCCAAACGCAACACAACCAAATTTTGGCTCTGAGGGACGAAAAATATTTCATATGGTGCTTCGTTTTTACAATTTTCACGTAGCGGTTAACTGCTGTCAAACCAAGGGTTGCTGGGGTCGCGTATGTGGTGAACACATCAACAAAGCCTTGAATTTCACATGCGGCGTTGCCAAAGTCCCATCTTCCAATAATGAACGTTAAGGAAGCTAAAGGCATTTCAATTGTTGCGCACAACAGATCGCTGACTGCTAAAGCAATGATGTACAGGTTGGTGGTTGATCGCAGGTTTTTGTTTCTATAAGCTGCTATACAAACCAGACTGTTTCCAACGATACTCGTGATGGTCAAAGAAAGGCAGACACCTGCCTCAATTATAACGGCAAGTAGGCTTCGACTCGGTAACTCCAGGCTTGACATCTTGCCTAACAAAACAACGATTGAAAAAAACGAAAAAAGAAGGCTAACTGAATACGTAATTGATGAAGTTAACATAGAAGAAACATGTCTACTGCGAGGATCGTGCATCATACGTATAGAAGAAAAGGTAAGTAGGCTCCGTAGAGTAATCTTTCATTACAATTACTTTTGGTTTGACAATTCAGTCTATTCCTTTATGTATTTATTTACTTCTTATTTTTTTTTAATGTATTCATTCATTTTTGGCCTTTTATTTCATTTACACGACCTGACGGACTTAAATAGGAGAAACGTAGTACGTCAGGTGCTGAATCAGAAGGGCAATATAACTTTTTCCATTACATTGCATCGTTCGAAAACATATTAAGTTGAAGCGAAGCATTACAATCACGTTACTTCGACGGCATTTGTTGATCACATGTGTACCAAATGTTATCGTTACACGTCGTTAGAATCTCAGAAAATAGGGCTATACATTACTTTTTGGCACGAAGTTACTCCTGCTGGCCTTCAGCGAATGATGTTGATAAGCATAAATCATAACCCTCAGCTGGTAATGGACTATTTTTGCGTCGCTTAAGTGATTCTTCTCTCTTTTTTTTTTTTTTTCTCTTTTTCTTTTTCTTTTTTCTCGTGTGCGTTATTTTCTTCTTTGGAAGGCTTCGATAGTGATGCGTTTCTTTTACCCAAGCGTTTCCTTATTGATTTTGTTTTGTTCTCCTTGCCTCTTACTTTTAGAAAATCACATTAAAAAAAGTTTCCTTTTTTTCACCAGCTGAAAGTTATCGATGAAATTGAAAAGGAAAGAAGAAATAAGTTTTCCATGCTAACTTTGCAGTAGACGCACATCCCCGTATATGTATAGGGGCATAGAGAAATGTTTTCTAGCAAAAGTTTACCAAGACTAAAAAAAAATATGATATGGACTTCTTTTCAAAATTAATAAATTTGAATGTTCTCTTCTTTTCAAAATTAATATTCATTACAGTTTGCTTGGATTGTTTTAAGTTATATATAAAAGTAGATAAATTTGGAGAATCTTTAAGATTATCTGGTAGTGCATTCCATGCTACTGCAGATTTATGAGCAAAGGACCTAAGACCCAGATCGGTTTTGAGCCTATTAAGTACAACATTCAGGGATTTCCTTAGGTTATAGCTGTTAGAGTTCTTGGTCACCAAACAACTGATTTCCCGTAATCAATTGGTTTTGGTGCCTGCACAACGGCTTCAACTTTTTCATTCAGTGGATACTTGTAATCCTTTGTCAGTTAACACGTTTCTAAGGTATTTCACCCTACTCACACCTAGCACTTGTCATAGTTCTGTGTCAAGCCATTTTCTTCTAATTCCTTCATCACTTCATCCAGCATTTTATCATGCTCTTCTTCTGAAGTGCCAACTACACGGATATCATCATGAATATTGTGGGGTAGTGGCTAGACCTTGCTTGGAGCCGGCCTAGAAAAGGAAAAATAAGGCGCTTCCTTCCCTCCACTAGCCTAGGTGGACACCTTGGGCAAGTGTTAGCACACCCTTAGCCTCCCTCAACCAGGGTTACGGTCCCACTGCCTTTTGGTGGCTAGGGATAGCTAAAGGCTAAGGGAGCAAACCCCGACAGAAAAACCGGAGTGGAGCCCCGTAATGCAGTTTTGACGCTATATCATTTTCTGGCAACTCCTGCAGTCGACCTGGTCCCGAACGTACTGGCCCTGCCTTTCCTTCGGACTCTACCAGCAAGACCGAGAGGGGGAATCTGGGACTTGGGCAAACCAGTATCTCCATATCAACGGCCCAGGCAAGCGCATGAAGAGACAACTTCAGCATGCCCTACGGCTTTGCCTGGCATGGAAACAAACCGGGGCTCAACCAAGTCTGAGCGCATCATGCACATAAAACTCAATACCGATCTAGGTCTCACCAATTTGCTTTCTGTCTACGCTCCAACCCTGACTTCGAGTACCGATGCCAAGGATACCTTTTACAGCCAATTGGATGATGCTATCAAACATATCCCAAACAACGAAGTGCTGATTCTCCTCGGCGATTTCAACGCTAGAGTGGGCAACGACCAAGGCTCCTGGTCTGATTGTCTTGGTCACTTTGGTGTTGGCAAATGCAGTGAAAATGGTCAACGCCTTCTGGAGCTTTGCACCTATCATCACCTCTGTATTACAAACATATTCTTTGGCATGAAGCTGCGCCATAGGTCCTCGTGGATGCACCCCATATCTAAAAACTGGCACCAACTTGACCTCATCATCTCAAGACGTGAACACCTTATTAACATTCGTACTACAAGGGCATACCACAGTGCTGATTGTGACACTGATAACTCCCTTGTCTGCACGAAGATCCAGTTACGTCCAAAGAAGTTCCATCGTGTCAAACAATCTGCTACACTTCGCATTAATGCTTCTGCCACCGCCATCCCTGAAAATGTCTCTATATTCAACGACATCCTGAGCTCGAAACTCGGAGACTGCCTGGAACTTAACACTGAGGACCACTGGAGCCATATCAAGGACACCACCCTTGCTGCAGCAGTAAAGGCCTTTGGCAAGAATGTACGCAAAAGCCAGGATTGGTTCAATGCAAACATCGCGACTCTTCAGCCGCTCATCGAGGCAAAGAGGAATGCCCTGCAGAACCACCAGCGTAATCCATCACCTAGCTCTTTGGAAGCACTTCGGGAGGCCAGGCGCCTTGCGAATGAAAAATGTAAGATCTGTGCTAAGAACTTTTGGATGAATCTCTGTGCTGAAATCCAGTCAGTTGCTGACACTGGAAATTCTAGGGGCATGTTTGAGGGTATTAAGAAGGCGATTGGACCTACACAGTTCAAGTCCTCACTACTCAAAACATCAACTGGTGAAATCATTACTGATAAATCAAGACTGATGAAGTGCTGGGTGGAATACTGTAGCGAGCTCTATGGTAGATCGAGCTCTGTCTTACCCTCTGTCCTTGACTGTATTGAAAGGCTTCCCATCATGTTTGAACTAGACGAGGCCCCCACCAAGGAAGACCTCTCAAAGGCAATCAGTCACATATCGTCTGGAAAGGCCCCTGGGCTTGACGTTATCCCGGCTGAAGTATTTAAATGCAGTGGAAACCAATTGGTCGACAATCTCCACCAGCTACTCTGCAAATGCTGGAAAGAGGGATACGTTCCACAGGAGATGAGGTATTCTATTATCTCAACCCTATACAAGAACAAAGAAGACCGCAGTGATCGCAACAATTATCGTGGCATCTCACTTCTGTGCATTGCTGGAAAGCTGTTTGCCCGAGTAGCATTATACCGCCTTCAAAAGATCGCTGAAAGGGTGTACCCTGAATCCCAGTGTGGTTTCCGCCCTAATCGGTCGACTGTGGACATGATTTTCTCTTTGAGACAACTTCAAGAGAAGTGCAAAGAGCAACAACAGCCACTCTACATTGCATTCATGGACTTGACAAAGGCGTTTGACCTTGTTAGTAGAGACGGCCTTTTCAAGATTCTGCCCTTACTTGGCTGTCCTCCTAAACTCCTGAGCTTCATCAAATCTTTCCATGATGGATCTCGGGGTACAGTGCAGTATGATGGAAACAGGTCTAAAGCATTCGATATAAACAGCGGCGTAAAACAAGGATGTTTGCTAGCCCCAACTCTCATCAACATCTTTTCAGTTTTACTGAATCATGCTTTCAAGTCCTCTGAAGAAGGTATCCTGATACGATCTCGTTCTGATGGTAAACTCTTCAACCCTGCACGCCTTAGAGCCAAGACGAAAGTCCGTAAGGTAGCCATCCGTGACCTTCTCTCTGCCGATGATGTTGCCCTCGTTGCTCACAGCGCTGGAAAACTACAACTCCTCCTCAATCAGTTTTCTGACGCATGTGAGGCCTTCAGACTTACAATCAGCCTAAAGAAGACGAAAGTCATGTACCAGGACAATGCAGCCACACCCGCCGTAACGATCAAAGATTACACCTTGGAAGCCGTCACACAGTTTACCTATCTCGGCTCCACCACCTCAAACAACAACTGCCTTGAAGTGGAGATTGGAAAGAGAATTGGCAAGGCTGCAACCAACATGGCTAAGCTGTCTGCCCGTGTCTGGGAGAACAAGAAGCTAACTACCCAAACTAAAGTTGCTGTGTATCGTGCCCGCATCGTGAGCACCTTATTGTTTGGTAGCGAGTCTTGGAATACCTACGCTAGTCAGGAGAAGCGTTTAAACATCTTCCATATGAGATGCCTTCGTCGCATCCTCTCCATCTCATGAACAGATAAGGTCTCTAACAATGAGGTATTTGCAAGAGCCAATATCACCTCGATGTTCACCCTGATAAAACAGCGCAGATTGAGGTGGCTCGGTCATGTGTACCGGATGGAGGATGGGCGAATCCCTAAGGATCTGCTGTATGGCGAGTTGGAATCCGGTTCGAGGCCTGTTGGCAGACCTAAGCTGCTTTTCAAGGACGTATGCAAGAGAGATATGCTCGCCACTGGCCTGCCAACAGATAACTGGGAGCTACATGCTGCCGATCGGAGTGATTGGAGGTCTGTGTGCAGTCTGGCACTCCAGGCGGGAGAGGAAAGGCAGAAAGCTGAAGCCGATGATAGAAGAGCTAAGAGAAAAGCAGCAATGAACAACGCAACGTGTGTTCCAGTGGCATGTGTCTTCGTGTGCAGTGGATGCGGCCGCGTCTGCCGTTCTAGAATTGGGCTTTTTAGCCACGAGAGAAAGTGTTTGTCGCAATTGCGCTAGTCATGGACATATTCCGATGACTGCATACTACTACTAATTTGTGTGTTCCAGGGCAATCTTTAAGGATCTGCCAGATGATGTGTTGAAATTTCTCAGTGGCCATATTTACACCAAATAAGAGACACTTGTAGCAGTAAAGACCATTAGGTCTTGCAAAGGTTGTAATATCTCCTGACTCTGGAGCAAGTTCTATGTGATGAACAGCCACGTTCAAATATAACTTGGAGACTACTTTTGCCCCTGACATTTCTTACAGAGTCTCTTCAATAGTAGGCACAGGGTGTTTCTCTCTCAGTATTGCTCGATTGGCCTGCCTCATGTCGAAACGTATGCGCACGTCACCATTTGGTTTTTCCACCGCAACAAGAGGACTAATCCAACTTGTAGGTCCATTAACTTTCTCCATTACATCAAGTGCTTCAAGGTCCTCTAATTTGTCAACTACCTTTTGTTTTCTGCTGAACGGAATTCTTTGCATGGCTTGGGCGATTGGGGTGACACTTTACAGTACAATACAATACAATATTCTTTATTTAGCGAAGGTGATGTACTTAACCCAATGAGTTATCTAACTTACGGTCTTCACAACAATACAAAATACACATATAAAACAATGCCTAAACAGCAATATACGACTTACTACGAGAGAAACTAGAAAACTATACAAATATTTAGTTTAACATAGATCTAAGATGATAAAAGCTAATTACCTTTTAATACAGTTACAGTAAAGAGAAAAACGATACTCATAACACATGAATTCTTCAAGGTGAGAAACATTACTGACAAACTTAATAAGGAATAATATAAGAAGTTTATGCTAAAAATTATTTAATCTAGATGAAAAAAATAATAGGGGAAAGAGATACGCAAGCTATTTACTTAAGATCATTGTCAAGGCAATTGAAAAGGGTGGCAGCAGAGTAAGCAAATGTGCGCTTTCCAGAATTAGACCGCGGGCAGGGAACTTAAAGATTAAAAGCGGAAGCTCTGGTGCGCAAACCGGTTGAACGAACGGAAGACAGGAAATTGAATTTACGTTTGAGAAAAAAAGGAGCATCAGGATTATTAAGGATAGTAAATAAGAGTACAAGTTTTCTTAGTTTTATAAGGTCGAAAATAGGAAGCCATTTGATTTTGGAAAATAAGCTTACAGATGATTGAGTGAAGTCGGCATCAAGGAGCAATCTAGCTGCACGTTTTTGAAGACGAATAAGACGAGACAATAAATAACTCGAACAATTGCCCCATGCAATCGAACAATAGATAAGGTGGTTATGAATACAAGAATTAAAAAAACCTAGAGCACAGTGATGACTGAGAAACGGTTTGATCCTTCTCAAAAGAGACAATGTACTGTTTACAATTGAACATATATTATCAATGTGTTTCTCCCATGTAAGATGGCAATCAAGAGTAACACCAAGTAGTTTAGCATGCTGAACTTGTTCAATTAAGTTCCCGTTAATCATGACTTTAATAGAATGTTCATTTAGACGATGAAATTTCTGTTGAGTCGTAATCAAGATAAATTTAGTTTTAGACGTGTTGAGGGCCATGCCGTTTAAATTAGCCCATGCAAACACGCCAGAAGCGTCACGATTAAGACGAGCATTTAACTCATGGGTAGTAGAACTAGATTGAGTTATTGAAGTATCATCAGCAAACATACTAAGAGTAGTGTCCTGTGGGAGTTTAAAGGAAGGTCATTGATGAATGATAGAAAGAAAAGAGGACCAAAAATACTTCCTTGTGGAACACCGATAGATACAGGCAGAGGGTCAGATAGTGTAGCCTTAAAGTTAGTACATTGAAAACGGTCAGAGAGGTAAGAAGCAAACCACTGAACAGTGGAGGATGAAGAGCCATAGATTTGAAGTTTTGAAAGAAGAATGCGTTGATTTACGAGGTCAAACACCTTTTTAAGATCGACTAGCACGAGCCCATTTAGGACTCCGGTGTCCATATTGTTGAGGAGGCGAATGATAAGATCAGTAACAGCAAGCTTGCAGGAGCGAGACTTTCTGAAGCCAAACTGGGAATCAGAGAGCAGATAATTTTCAGTAAGAAAGTTATAAAATGAAATGTGGACATGGCGTTCAGGAATCTTACAGAAAATAGCAAGAACAGAAATGGGTCGATAGTTAGAGCGGTCAAATAGACAACCGTCTTTAAATAGAGGCGTTTTTCCAAAGATTAGGAAAAGAACCGGATGAGAGGCTAAGATTAAAAATTATTGTTAGAGAAGACTCAATAGAAGGAGCCGATAATTTCCAAAAATATCCACTAAGTCCATCTAAGCCTGCGGCTTTTCCAGTACGTTGATGACGAAGACTATCAAGAACAAAGACAGATGTAATTGGAAGTATGGTAAAAGAAACTCCCAGTGGAAGCTTGGACCTAACGAAGTCCTTCAGGTAACACCCAGCGGTGTTTCTGGACTTACAAGCATTTACACCTACTTTAAGGACACCTAGCTCTTCAGAGGAACTTCTACCTAGCAAAGTGTCTGCAGTGCCTGGCATCACAAAGGACTCAGTCTTGAGCGACGTTTGTGTATCAGGTACACAAATGTTCAATATGCATTTTCCACTAAGATTTAAGGGCTCCCTAGATGCATAAGCATAAACTTTCCTGTCAGTCTTCAAGAACTCTAGTTTTCCTTTGGACACTTTATCAAACACTTGCTCAGACATTAGGTAGCACCTGAGTCTATGATGACGTTGACAGGCTCACTTTCGATCATAAGAGGTAAAGTGTTTGACTCACCGTCTGAAGCACTGAAGACATAGTATCCGTCGTCTTCGCTTACGTTGCTTCCTGCCATTTTACTCTGTTTAGGCTGGTTGCTTATCTTTCATACGCCGTCTCGTTTTCTTATATATTTCCCTCTACGTCTGTTATCGCTTTTTCCTTTACTTTGCTTGTCCTGTTTCGTGCGACAACAGACCTCCATGTACCCACGATTTCCACATTTACTGCAGGTATGTTTACGGGAAATTTCACAATCTTTCGCCATGTGACCCGGCTTACCACACTTCCAACATTTGCCCTGCCACGGCTGCTTGCTATTCGCTCCTTTATCGCTTTTACCTCTGTCATCCCAGGTACGATTCACAGTGTCTTCGCTATCAAGAAACATGGCATCCTTACAGTGATAGCTGCTGACAATTTCCAGTGGTCTGGAAGGATGAGGTTTTCTTCGCGGTAGAAAAGCTCTTCAGCTCCATGTTCGCGACATGGGAAATCGCAATATCTCTCACCTTGTTATCTTCCTCTTCGCCATAGTCACAGTGTTCCGCCAAACTTTTAATGAGCGTAGTAAAGTTGCTGATCGTTTCGCCCGGGCTCAGTTTGCTCGCAAGCAGTTTTTGTCTCGCTAGAGCTACATTCTTCTTGATTTTGAAGTGATTCGACAGACATGTCATGGCTTTGCCGAACTCTTTAGCGTCACAATTTACTTCATCTGTATACGTCTTGAAGATTTCGCGGTTTCCTGTGCCGGCGAGATGCAAGAGTAAAGCTCGCTTTTGCAGTTCGTCTGTTACCCCCGAAGCTGCGACGTACAGTTCGAAGTCGGCTTTCAACTTGTCCCAGCGCTGTGCTAAGATAGCAGGTTCCCCAATGCAGTCGAAGGGAGAAATACATGGTAAACCACTTAGCGTAACCGCCATCCTCGTCGCCAAATGTAGCGTAGCTGGATCAATCAAACACGCTTTTAACAACTCAACAGATTTTAATCCTCTATTAAAGATGACGTTCCTTTCACTTGTTCACTTCCAAATAAGGAAATACCAAATATGGACAACACTACAGTGAATAACATTTTTCTTTTTTTCTAACGCATAACAAAATGATTTCCAAGAGAAACCGAATGATTTGGGGCTACAATTATGAGTTTAATTACGTGAAAATCCTCCATAGACTTATATTTTTAGCGAGTGGATGATAAAGAAAACAGGCGGTATTCAAATTAAAGAGTTGAAGCTTTTACCGAAACATTTTTATTTGTAAGGTAACTTTAAAAGGCTTCCGAGCAAACTTTGAAACATTTTTGATAAGTAACTGTCACGATGTGAACCTGTCAATTGAAGAGGAAGCGTACGTACGCTTTTGAATAAAAACATCCAACAGTATTGATATGAAAAACACATGACTTGAGTGACCATGCGATTAATCTTCGAAGACTGACCTCAATTCCGTTTTAAAGTGTTATGGAAAGTCAAATTGTATGTGAACGCAAATGTCCGTTTTGGAGTTTTCAGTCTGCTTGTTTGTTTGTTTCTTTGTAATGGTGTGTGTAAACCTTGTCTTTCTTCCACCGAAAAGCAGAAGTCAATAAGACTCTTTCCAGCTACACACAGGGGGATTTAATGCGACTTCCTTCGGCTTTTTGTAGTGAAATGTACGGTAGAAATGTACAGATTCAAGCGACTTGCAAGGAATAGACGAAAGTGTCAGTTATAGCCTAGGAGAACTTAAAACTTCGCTCAACGTATCACAAACGAAGAAATTGTGTTGAAGAATTCAGATTTTAATTAATGAGAGTCACACTGATTAAATCTTTTTCCATCGAAGATATCAGTTCTAGCCGCAAGTTTACCCCGTTTTTTTTTTTTTTAAGAAGTTTTCCTTTTTATCACTAGGATATTCCTGCCATGGGAGATGTTAATTTGCATATATTTCTTCTTTAAAACCGACAACAGATCAAGATTCAAACGCAGACACGTCCTGTGGATTTCATTTTTAAACAGTCCATACCTGCTATCCGGCTCAATTTGTTACACCTTATTCTTATACAGGAGTATGAAAGAATGTATTCTGGAAAATATTTTTATAAAGATAAATAACAAGTAAAACGATATCAAATTTACATCAAAAGAGTTGTGACTGAGTTATAAACTTCTGCTTCGTTTAATGAAGTACGAAGCGTCCACAATCAGTCTCACCAAGTGCATTTCTTGTCAGGGCTACTCAGCCAATCGCTCCTCAGTAGATGAGATTGTCACGAGATACAGAGGTTATAACTACGATCAAACTAATTAATAGGATATAAACATTTCATGGATTTTGATGAAAGTTGGCCATGATATTCTTTAGATGTTAACAGAGCAAGTTTTGTTAGGCTTTAACAAAATTCAGAATATTTTTCTTGTGACGTTCCGGCGCGTGATAACAGCCGCTATATATTCGTTTGTTCAACCTCAACACAAATTTTCTCAGGAACCAAAAGGATATGAAAACCGAACCTCACTTTGGCTAGCCTATTATCTGCTGAGTCATAAAGTCTAGTTTCCGGAGTCTGGCGACTCAGTTAAGCCGACACCTTCAGTTTTTACCTAGACAGAAACTGTTTAAACCTTTTTTCTTAATGCCAGAATCTATTCTTTGTGATACACAGTTTTCCATAGTTTCCTTTAAAGCAGCGCGACTGAGACGTTTTTGCCGTAAGGTACCCAGCCTATTTTGTTGAAAGTAGCCAGAACCAAGAAATTAATCTCCTCCAGTAGCACATATGGGCGTAATAAAAAATGTACTTAACTTTAACAATATCTTTGCAAAGATCAATAAAAAGAAAAACCTTTCAAATAAAAATGACACAAGTGTTATAATTGGTGACTTTCAAGGCAAATATGTTAGACGGCATTCTGTTTCTAAAACTCTATCTTGTTGTCAACTTCTCCCTGAATTTAGGCTGAGTTCATAGAAATGTACTGCTCAACATCATTCGTCAGAAAAATTTAAAGGTGAAAGCGAATTTATAGGTCAAATAATTGTCATAAAGCCTACCTTATCTCAGACAACTTTCTTCTAAGAGTCCTCGAGTTCTTTATAATTTTCCGGCGATTATGTTTAGAATCGAACGAGGCGTCTGCATTGTTAAATTATCATTTTAATGGCTCTGTGCAGCTGCTCAGGAGGAAAATAATGGAACATGAGCTGGCTAAATTCTACATTTCTTACGTAATGACAGATGAATTTCATTGGATCCGAACAAAAAAGGAAGAAATGAGAGTGTTTCTCATCATGTGACAAAATTTATAGTTTAAGGTTGAAAGTAACTCGACAGTAAATTAGTGTCAGAGCACGCATTAAACACTTTCACAAGATGCAAGGCGATATCGATTGTGAGGGTCAAATTTCCCATGATCTGGAAATCGCTATGTATTAATGTAATAATGTACCACCACATGTCATTTTCTAGCTCTCATAGATTAAGAAAGAAACGCCAGACGGACGGATTAGCAAACTCATCCTTCTTCTCGTGGGCGTAAGACTTAATTTCTGGTCACTTCTTGCTTTATCAAACTCCTACGTTTAACATTCGCATCCCCTTGCGAGAGAAAATGAGGCCTACGTTAAATTTAATGATGAACTTTATTTATTTATTTATTCATTTATTTATTCTAATACTTACTCCTCCATCTATTTCCTTTTTTTCATATCTGTATCTTTAAATTATGTCTGTGCCAAGTATAAGTCTTATTTAAGATATATATTTCTATGTAAATACTGAAGCTAATCTTAATTAGTTTATATTTTAGAAAAATTCATTATCTGACGAGGAAATTCCGCGTTAGATTGCCCGCAAAAACCGATATCGCACGAACCACGAAGTGATGAGTACAATATCGGTTTTCAAGTGCTATTTACCGCAGAATTCAAGAGTCAGGTAATGGATCTCCTTGAATTAAAAAATTAAGTAAAATATAAAGATAATATAGTTTATTTTCATCAAAACAAGAGATGCGAAACAATATCACTTGACCTCGTTTTCAACTCGCAATTCCATGCCAAATACCCCGCTTCGTTAACCAATCAGAATGCAAGATTTTATTCTATTTAAGCGACTCTTTAATAATAAAAAGCGGTCACCTACCCAGTCCAGTTGATAACCCTTCAGTTGCTATTAGTGATAGGCATCTTCTTTTCTCCTTACAATATCACCGATAAATCAAACATTAAAGTCACGAGAATAAAGAAAATGATCACCAGTTGAGAACACTTGATTATTAAATAAACTCTCCTTGTCAGTACATTGGAAATATATTTTGAGAACAGTATAAAAAAGATGCATATTGATATTAAGATGTAGAGGGTAAAGTCATTTTTTTAATGAGCAGCTGCAGCTACTGCATGTATTTTTCACCTACATAATTGGATACTGTGGAATTGTACAATAAAGTTGCAGTCACAATGTCTCTACGCGCTTATCTTTATTATTCCTTTGACAAAAACGGAACCAAGTGAATACAAACAAAACATGAAGCGAAGCGATAGAAGCGATCAAAGCGAAACAAAGCGGTAAACAACGATCATGACTTAACCACACAGAAATAAACCCGAACTCAACTTAAACAGACGCGAACTAAACTTGACCTATCGCAAAACTAATCCTGAACTGAGGCAGAACTAAACCGCGTGAAATAACGAAAATAAATCAAGAAGAAGACCTTATGGCGTCGTATTAGAAACTCTAAGAATACTCAACGAATGGAAAAATTCCGCAAGCTTAGGCAACAGATCAAAAATCGACTTCATAATGAAAGGAAGAGGTATATCAAAGAGATATCACATGAAATCCATACGTCTACGAAGCGCTTTTGGTCATTCTTTTCTTAGAAATGTAAAAGGAAGCCAATTCCCGATAAAGTAGCCCATAATGGAGTCTTATTCTCTGATGATCGTGCGCGTGCTGAAGCTTTTAATTACTTTTTCAGATAGATCTATAAGGATCATTCAAACTGTAAGATTTATCTCGATGTACCGGTTCTCCCAGACGTTACTGAACGTTTATCCCATGTCGTAGTGTCAGTTGACGAAACGCTGGACATCCTTCGCACTTTGGATACTAATAGAGCAATTGGTCATGACAAATTACCCACCATTGTTTTGAAAGAGTGTGCTGAATCTCTTACGCCATCCATAACAGTGATCATGAACTTCAGTCAACACAACGGCATTCAATGTCAGATTGGAAAAAAGCGAACGTTCCTCCCATCTTCAAAAAAAAGGGAAAAAAGAGCTAGTTGAAAATTATCGACCCGTGTCTCTACTTCCAGTAATATCTAAAGTCCAGGAGCGATACGTAGCTATTCGACTTGTCCCTCTTGTTAAAGATATGTTGTATCCTTTTCAACATGGTTTTAGAAAAGGGAAGTCATGTGTCACCCAGCTCATTGAAGTTTTCTACGACATTGGTAAAGCTTTGGATCGTGGGTTAGAATCTGACTTTATCTATCTTGACTCTGCAAAGGCTTTTGATTCTGTGTGCCCAGCAAAACTAGTGTCTAAACTGGAAGCTTTTGGAATTGATAACCCTTTACTCTCTTGGTTCCACTCATACCAAACTGCAAGGCATCAGAGAGTGATTATAAATTGAACTTCAAGTAAATAGATTGCTGTTGGATCTGGTGTCCCTCAAGGGTCTTTATTACGACCTATTCTATTTATTATTGTATGTTAATGACATGCCTACTGTAGTTAAGAGTGCGTTTCTGGCTATGTTTGCTGATGATTCTAAATGTTATCAGATCATAAATAATATAAATGATTGTAACGATTTGCAAGAGGTTTTGTACTCGCTCTATGATTTGTCGTTAGCGAATGAATTATATTTTCAGCCTAAAAAGTGCAGTAATCTACGTATATCTAGAAAGCGCATAAGCCCCCATCGTAGCTATAATTTAAATGTTATAGATTTGGAGGTTGTCACAACTGAAAAAGATTTGGGGATTATAATTGCAAAGGACAACTCCTGGAAAGAACACTTATTTATGATAGTTGCTAAAGCAAATAGGCTTCTAGGTTTTCTTAAACGACATTGCGCAGGGTTGGTTGGTGAGGGCCCACTTTTGCGACTTTACTGCTCCTTAGTGCGTTCCTACTTATGTTATTGTTCTCAGCTATTGGCACCTCAGTCTATTTTTAGTAATATACTCTTAGTAGAAAGGGTACAGAGAAGAGCCACACATTTTATTGTTAGAAGTAGTACCCTATCCTATAAGGATCGTCTTGTTAGGCTTAAACTATTACCACTTAACTATTGGTTGGAGTATTTAGATCTCATTTCTCCAAATGTCTTCATGGACATATAGATCTAACCCGACCAATTGATAATTGTTTTTCACCTGTTACCAGTCAGACTCGCCTAGGACGCTCAGCTTTTACCTTTAAACTAAATAGGAGCAAAACATCTACTTTTCCAGACTTTTATTTAATTAGAATTATCCCCTTGTGGAACAATATTCCAGTTGATGAAAGGCAGAGTCCCTTGGCTCTTTTAAGCGCAAGCTTAAGGAGTCTTACTTTAACAGACTCTTAAATGTCTTTGATGGCGAAAATTATCGTGCTTTTAAAATAATGTGTCCTAAATGTCGTCGGATAAATACCCACTCAGTTTGTAGCTCTTAGTTTCTAGTTATTGTCTTCTTT
This sequence comes from Stylophora pistillata, assembly GCF_964205215.1. Lineage (NCBI taxonomy): Eukaryota > Metazoa > Cnidaria > Anthozoa > Scleractinia > Pocilloporidae > Stylophora > Stylophora pistillata. The sequence continues at coordinate 45,985,041 of NC_142521.1, forward strand.
TTGTGTAAGTGTATTAGATTTAGGAGATAGAGGGGGTAAAGGGGATAGGATGCTTAGTTTTTGAGGGTTGGTTTGGTATTTAAACCTAGTAGGGGACTCCTGTCCTATTGATTATATACCAGTACTTTGTACAAATCCTTAAATAAATAAATAAATAAACCCAGGTATACAAAAAAAATAAAGAAAAAACAGGAAACCTAACGAATGAAACAAAAGAAGCACATGCTATAAGAATAATTCAAAAAGCTATTTCATTTAAAGCAGAAACGAAGACAACGGACAAAGACAATTACGTAATAACTTCTAATCCTAGCGCCTTCAAAACTTGTTCTTCTTGTTGTCTCATGACGCACGTGACCTGGCGTCACTCTTTGTCGATAAACCCAGACGAATCAGGTAATCCTGTTACATTTCGTCCTTTCGGTAACGGTGATTGACGTTCCCTAAACTTGAAGAGGTGTCTTGAGAGTAAAGTGGCTCCGGTTAACGTGCGAAGCGCCGGTCATTCTCACCCCATGATAGTTTGTATTGCGTCGCGCACCGAACGAAACAAGGAATTTTCTGTAAATTCTCGAAACACGTTGGTTACTAGGAATCTTCATGAAGCGGTAAAAAGGGGAAAAATCGCCTTAGGCAATAACTAAAAGAAAGCTCTTTCACACCGCCGTTTATCTTCTTCCTTAGCTTGCTTTCTGCTTGTAATAATGGACGAGATTTTTAGACTCGCCAGGCGGCTCAATGTTGCGGCCGAAAACTATGGGGCTCGATCGTTTTCATCCGAGTCACCTTTCCTGAATCTATGTTAATTTTTCGGATTCTGATGAAACATGGTGGCAATGTTCTTCAGAGATCAATGAACCAAACTTTGCGAGGCTTAAGCGAAATTCGGAATGTATTTCTTGTGACGTCTCGGCGCGCGACAACAGCAGATACGTTTTCGTTTGCCCGACTTCCAAACAGATTCCTGAAGCACCAAAGTGATATCAAAACGCCTCTCACTTTTGTTGGCCTATTATCTGCCGAGTCATACAGTCGAGTTTGCGGAGGCTAGCTTTTCAGTAAGTCCACACCCTCAGTCTTGTGTTTAAAGGCATTCACGTGCCGTCCAAAAACAGAAAGTGTTTAAGCCTTTTTTTTTCTTAAAGATAATTTTGCGATGAAAACGCAAAATTATATCCAAAATTCAACGCACGGCAAATGGCAGATTTATCTTCCCTCCAACAGAATTCTTTTTAATTGCGAAAATTGGCTGACGGAAACCATTATTAATTTCAGATTGAAAATTTTAGTCGAAGTTGCGTGTAACAATGGCGCGTTTTGAGCGAGCCTGAACGTGTTCAGCCAATAACACTACACCTGTCAAACTAAACAATGCCCGTTGTTGAAACTCATTCGCTTATAGAATTATTCACAATTGCTGCGAATTTCAAAACTACTACATGCATCAGTTGTCAAGCCTTCGCCGTACAGATTAAGTTATGTCACGATGGCGTGCATCGACCAGCAAACTGTACGCGATCGGGAACTTTTGCTCTATTTACAGTATGAAATTAACAATTTTTTCCAGTCCGTTGGTGCTGCAATTTTTTTCATTTGTTTATTTATTAACGTACATATTTATTTCATATTTGATACTTCCGTAATTTCGTGAAAATAATAGAATCAAATTAAAATTCAAACCCATGAAAATATTTTTTAAGTCTTTGGTTAGCATGAGTCATGGCTGACTTCGTTTTCACACATTACATTAGAATTACGTTCTTAATTCATATTTTGATGTAACTACAACGGATTGAAAGCAATAAACTGATGATAGCATGAGTCATGCTAAGACATGTCTTTTAAAAAATAATCATCTTGAGGTTGAAATTCATATTGAACATATTATTTTAAAACGTTCATTCAACCAGTTGTTTTCTTATTCTTCGATCCGATCCGCCTTTGACCCAAAATCTGGTCCGCGTTCCATTCGTGATCCTGTCAGTGATGCGTTCCGAGTTGTGTGGATGTCAAAACAGATGTTTTTTTACTGCACGATCATCGTAAATGAAATCAACAGTAGTTTTTAGTTTGCGCATTTTAATGAGGAGATAAGGAAGAAAAGAGATCTTAAGCTAAAGTGGCGTCATCTAAAGGTAATGATTCAAACACAAAATAGGCTTACAATTAGCTTCAAAAGTAAATTGAAGGAAAATTGCTTTTAGCTGAGACTCACTTAATGCTTCACCAGAGGGTAGCAAGCCCACACTGTTCCAGCCCCCTCATTAACTTGCTTCAAAGCAAAATAATAAGAATTCAAGGGAAATGGTAATTAGAGTCTGAAATATATATTTATACGCAAAATACACGTCATCTTTTTCCTCTTTCGTGTTCTTGTCGTCACGAAACGAATTTTTTATATTTCGCGACTCTCCAATTTGCTTGAAAAGAATCGATTTACTGGCCTGCAGACGGAAAAATTGAGAAAGGTGCTATTACTATTATTATTATTATTATTATTTTGCTCTGGTATCGTTGGGATCACTGGAATATGCTTCATCCTTGCATAATTCAGTTGTTCAATTGATGATGTGCTGTGTATAATTAATCTTCGCTGATGATGATCATCATCTATTTTATTTCGATTCTGAGTTGTTCATTTTCCATTGTTGTGCTCCCTCTTTCCGTTTATCGATGATTCTTTTAAAGCTTATTTTGACAACGTGAGAGGAAATATCCAGTGTCTTACGAATTTATCTTCTAATTCTGGTCTAGGATTACTTCGATAAACTTTAAATTATGATACAATCTTCGCTGTATAAGCACTTTTGGCAAAATTTTAATAAGTACTTTGCCTCTGTATTCCTTATTTGCAGTTAATGTTCGTTAAATTAGCGCCACTAGAATTAGATCTAAGTGATCGCTAGAGTTCAATTATTTCGACAGGTTCACGCGCGTTTTTAGGGAAATGCCGATATCACGATTTACTGCCTTACCTACAGACATTTTTAGAGCCACTTGCTAAGACGCTATTTGAGAATGCATGTTGCTGCTTCTAACTATTTTTTCTACACTTGAGTTTGGGTCTTGGACTAACTCTTTTTCCGAAAAAAAATTGCTCGAAATTGATCCATGAATCCTAATGACACAATACAAGAACACTACCGTTTCTTAATGTGCTCGATAAAGAATAGCGGAGGAAATGAGCAACGCAAACATCGGCATCCTCAATAAGAGTTAGTTTTCTGCCTTTTTTGATTCTTCCCCGTTCAAGCATTAGGCGGTGTTCAAACCAAGTTGCCATCTGCTAGATTGTAATACAGGACGATAGGCCAAATATATAGCAAATGGAAGTTGCCGATACGAATTCGATGTCGAAAGCAAGCAGATTTTAATTTCCTGAGGTTACTTTTAGAAAAATTAAGAGGTATTTTGAATACCCTAAACTGCTATACACTTAGCAAAATATTTTTTTCCGGATATCGTGGTCAAGCATTAAGCCGTCGGAGTTTTGTTCTAGTTAACAATTGGTTCATGCTTTAGCGCGCACTATCGAGTTATGGAGCACGCGGGAAGTTTGGAGAGCACGAAGGAAGCGTAAGAGTTGCCCGAGGCGATAGCCGAGGGAAACTCTAGCTTCTTGAGTGCTCTCCAAACTTCCCACGTGCTCCATAACTCGATAGTACACAGCTGAAAGCATGAACCAATTGTTTTAGAACATAGCCGGTGGAATTGTGCATCAAATCCGACGCGAAAAACGGACAACAATATCAGTTGAAGCGAATCGTGACGGCGCTGTTTCCGCGTCTCCTTTTCCTTTGTTTTTCTCTCTTTCTGCCTCATTTAAGAGCTCTAGCCCAAGGGAAAAGGTCGAAACATTGTCTTCGTTTTCGGACTAGTAGGCCGAGTTTCTGTTTGTATCCATTATTGTCGCGAAATATATTATTTTTCCCCGCGCTAAAAATGGTCGCTCGCGCGAAAAAAAAAGTTCTGGCGAAGTCGGATTTGCTGACGCTATCAGCGTGCACTATCGGGATTTTGAGCACGCTCACGTATAACAAATATCATTGCGCGACTCTGCTAGCTATGTTCTAATTCAGGTTCCCTCCTTTTTTACTGCAATAGTGGACCAAAATTGCCAAAAAGTTGGCAAGTCTCGAACAGAGGCATCTTTCATTGACTTAGTTTTCACTAACCCAAATGAAAATTTACTGTAAATGCTATAACTGTTAATGCTTGGCAAATTCGTTTGGATATAAGCTTAGATCATCGACATCAATCAGTTTCATCATGAACTCCACAGTTATGTTGATTACAATTTCTAGGTGGCTTCTATGTATGAAAAACCGTTTTAGTTCACGGCAGACAATTCCTTGAAAACGCTGCTTGTTTCAGACTTATTACAACCAGTTTTCTTTATCACTGCCTGTTAGTCTGTACGAACACAAAATAAAAAAGAAATAGAGGAGTCGATTTTTGCATATATTGGGAGAGACAAGTATTCAGCAGACAGTTTAAAATTTTCTCATAAAAGAGGTAGCTTTCAACTTTAATTTTTTTTGAAGTATTTGAGAAGCTGATTAAGACGACCTCCATATGTCCATCTATTCACGCTGAAATTATAGTTCTACTGACAACAAGATAGAGTTTCAGAAATGAATTGTTATATTTTTACACGATATTTCAAAATGACCCAAAGACAATAAATGATAACCGTTTTGTGTAAACTCTATTCTATATGTTTTTCTCGCCTTTCCGCTTTGTCAAAAGTCGGCATATATCGTTCTACGTCTAAATACTTTGTTACAGATTTCTTGGGATCTATTTCAATTTAATGAGAAATTTTCAGTTGAGAAAAAAGTTTCTTAAAAGTAAAGATAAATGCAAATCAACGCCGGTCTCCCTGAAGAGGAAAAAAAACTAAAATTGAACAGGAAAAAAACTAGAATTGTCAGTAGGAACTTCTTGGCAGACAGATTTAAATGATAATGGCTGCAGCCGCACTATGAGAGTTAACCGGGTTTATTCTCTAGAGACCTAGTTAACATTTTCAAATAATTCGGCTCTGTTAAAACTTAGTTGAGGTGAAGTAACTGGCTTATATTTTACATAAATGACATAAACCAACAAAATGGGTGACTTCTAGGACCACGTTCTCGCTTTCTCGCTTCTCTTTCTTTTTTTTCGTTTCGTTTCATTTCATTCACGGCTGAGGCAGTCTCTCTTACATCTAATGCGTACTACGCAACTTTAGCGTGGAATTGCGAGTTTATAACGAGGCTAAGTGATGATGTTTCGCATCTCTTGTTTTGCGCTTTGCGCTCAGGATATCATTGCTTTTTTTTTTATTATTATTATTTTTTATTCAATTATGCGCTTGAAGGAAATCCATTTCCTAACTCTTGAATTCCGCGTTAAATAGCACTGGGAAACCGATATTGCAACTCATCACTTCGCGATTCGTGCGATATCGGCTATTGCGTGCAATTTAACGCGGAATTCCCTTGTCAGGTAACAAATTTTCCTATAATATAAACTAGATTAGATTAAGTAATTATGTAGAAATGTACATATCTTAGTTAAGACTTATAATTATAGCACAAACACATAAAAGATAGAGATATAAAAAAAAAACCAAATAGAGGAGTAAGTATTTGAATTAATTGATCAATAAACAAAGACGATCATTTATTTAAAGTAGGCTCCATTTTTAATTTTCTTGCGTAAGGTGAATACGAATGTCAAGCGTAGGGGGTTTGATAAAACAATAAGTGACAAGCAATGGAGTCTTACTCCCACGAGAAGAGGGTTAAGTTTGCCAATCCGTTTGCCTAGCTTTCTTTTTCTTAATTTAAGAGAACCAGAAAACGAACGATAACATTTGGTGGTACATTAGTTCATAGCGATTTCTAGATCATGCGAAACTTGACCCTCACAATCGCCTTGCATCTTGTAAAAGTGTATAAGATATCCTGTGACATTAATTTACTGTCAAATTACTTTCAACCTTAAATTATTTTGCTACTTGATGAGGAGCACTATCATTTTTCAACGCTTCAACGGATCCAATCAAATTCATCTGCCATTACGTAACAAATGACGAATTTATCCAGGTCATAAATCGATCCATAATTTCTTATTGAAGAGCTATACACAGCTTATCAAAAGATAATTTTGCGATGAAAACGCCCCGTTCGATTCTGAGCGTCATTGTCGGAAAATTATGAACAACCTGAAGACCCCGTAAGAAAGTTATTTTTATCCTGTATTTTAAAAAAACTTTTTATAGTATTTTCGAATCATTATACTTTTTAGTCCAGAGCCTCTCCAGCCTTATGGCTGATTGAGCCACCCTGGTAAAATAAAGATTACCTTATCTTAACCTTACCTAAACGATGAATAGATAAATACAAAGTGAACGGAAAAAAAAAAAAACAGACAAGGAACAATGAGGGTAGGAAGGCGCATGCTGTGGAATTAGCGACTGTTCTTTGTCTTCTCCTTTCGATTATTTGTCTGGTTTTTATTGAATGTGTCTATCGAATTACTACTTCAAGTACGTGTTTATTTATTTAAATATTCATCTGTGTATTTTTTGGTAGACAAGATGTCAAACTTAGAACTACCAAGTCGAAGCTCAGCTGCTGTTATAATTGAAGCAAGTATATGCGTTGCTCTGAATATTACGAGCATTATTGGAAACAGTTTGGTTTGTACAGCAGCATACAGAAACCTAAACTTGCGATCCACTACCAACCTGTATATCATTGCCTTAGCAGTCAGCGATCTACTGGTTGCAACGATCGAGATACCTTTAACTTCTTCAACGCTGATCGTTGGAAAGTGGGACTTCGGCGACGCGTTATGCCAAATTCAAGGCTTTGTCGCCGAATTCGCCTTTTATGTGAAACCCGGAACCCTTGGTTTGCCAGCGTTCAACCGTTACGTGAAAATCGTAAAGACAAATCACTACAAGAAGATTTTTTCACCTCGCAGATCTAAGATTTGGCTGAGCTGCTTGTGGCTTTCCCTTGCCCTTTACCTTTTTACTTTGCGAGTCACAAATTGGATCAAAATTGATTTTATTCAACGTTTCGCATTGTGCGCCTTTACTTATCCAAGCAGTGAAATTCAAATCATTATTTATTGCATAGCTGTTGGATTTTATTTTGTTTTACCGTTGTGCATCGGTATCTTTAGTTATTATAAAATATTTCTCAAAACCCATGAGCATCAGCAGAATGCAGACGCATCGCTACAGAACAGGAATGAAAATGGTGCAGCACAAAAGTCAGTGAAAGAACTAAACATTACTCGAATGTTGTTTTATGTGGCCGCGGGATTTTTGTGTTCCTGGATACCGATGTGGGCAATTGTCCTCTGGTTTCGTTTTTCCCCTGAGACCTGCCCAAGAACTGCAACTTTGCTTACTATCTTTCTCTTTTTTTTTTAGTACTACAGTAAATCCAATCATTTACACTTTCACGAATGGCGAGTTCCGAAAGGAATTTCACAAACTACTCTGTTGCTGAAAACGATGTCGTGGAACGAAAAGGACATGCAGCGAACTTTTAGTCTTGCAGACTTGAAAGAATAATATTCTCTTTAGGAGGCCGGACGGAAATGTTATTTTATTATTTCTCTTTGTTATCGCTCGCTTGCTTCGCTTTTTTTCATTTTGTTTTGAATTGCATGAGTGTTTGTTTTTGTTTGTTTGTTTGTTTGTTTGCGTAAAGGAATTTCTGAACGCATACAAAATTCCTTTTAATGCTGATCAGAAGACTGAAAAAAAGTTTTTTCTGCAAGTAATCACAACTAAAAATAAGGTTTCAGCCGAAGAATTTAACAAGAATGTAACAAGAAATTGGCTAGACAAAGGGCGATATCTAAGAAAGCGACTTTTTGAAACTACAGAGAAAACCTGGGAACGATATTTAATTTAGCCCTAATAACATATTTCTTTATAACATAACCAAAGTAACAACAACAAACATATGAAACATATGAGTGAACTGCGGTTATGAGACGTATATAAGAACGATCCTTCGCAGTAAAGCACTATTTGAGCAATAGTGGAAATCAGACCTGAAAAAAATTTCAGGCCTGTACGGGACTCGAACCACTGACCTCTGCGATACTAGTGCAGCGCTCTACCAATTGAGCTAACAAGCCAACTGGGAGCAGGCCATCAAATTAATTCGATATAAACCCGTAGATGATAAATCGAACAACAACAAACATATGAAACATATGAGTGAACTGCGGTTATGAGACGTATATAAGAACGAAATGTACGAAATGAAACGAAATAAAACGAAATGTACGAAATGAACGAAATGAAACGTACAGGCCTGAAATTTTTTTTTTTCAGGTCTGATTTCCACTATTGCTCAAATAGTGCTTTACTGCGAAGGATCGTTCTTATATACGTCTCATAACCGCAGTTCACTCATATGTTTCATATGTTTGTTGTTGTTCGATTTATCATCTACGGGTTTATATCGAATTAATTTGATGGCCTGCTCCCAGTTGGCTTGTTAGCTCAATTGGTAGAGCGCTGCACTAGTATCGCAGAGGTCAGTGGTTCGAGTCCCGTACAGGCCTGAAATTTTTTTTTTTCAGGTCTGATTTCCACTATTGCTCAAATAGTGCTTTACTGCGAAGGATCGTTCTTATATACATAACCAAAGTAAAGCGCGCGCTCTGATTGGTCAATTTAGCGTCCCCCATTTGTCCATGGGTGTACGCTGCTGACGTGAGCAAATGCAAAGACTATTTTTCCGCGCGCACTTGTTTTTTTCTGGTGACGTAAGATTTGTTAAATAAAAGGGAACTTTTTAGCTACAATGTATCGATGTTATGTTATAAAACAAATGGTAAACACCACAGCGTACACTATTGAGTTATGGATGCACTTGGGAGGTTTGCTAAACACTCAAGAAGCTAGAGTCGCTCTCGGCTATCGCCTCGCGCGACTCTTTCGCTTCTTTCGTGCTTAGCAACCTCCCGCGTGCATCCATAACTCAATAGTGTACGCTGTGGTGTTTACCATTTGTTAATTTGTGATGGAGTAACAGCTCAGAGTAGCCCTTAAAGTGGACTTTATATATCAGTTTGCCGGGATCCATAATTGTATATAAATCAACACGGGGAGCACTTGCTTTTTATCAATATTTTGCAGGAACAAAATATAGTAAATTCAGTTATGAAATGGCTTCGAAGTTTGTTGTTTGTTTAAAGGCCTATTTTCATCCAAGATCCTTTGCAGTCGTTTGTTTTTGTTTTGGAATCGCGCTATTGTTAAATGGCGAACTCTGATAGTCATTCACAAACACTATTAAAATTAACAAACAAAGATTTGGTGAAGAACACAGTAAACAAATTTGCAGCTAAATATTTGAGACTGAAAAATCATAAATCGAGTCTGTGTATAAAACTTGTACAAAGCCTACTTGATGTTGAAGGAAATTGTTCGGCTTCAACACTAAATAAAATATAAACAAATAACCAATATTGGCCAAAACTGATTTACTTTACGCATTTCAATTATAGAAAAATGACTTGTACAAATGAGATCGCTTACATACATATCTCAGGATCTCAAGTACAAATCAGTCAAATAATTATTCTCACCTCGAAAAAATCTCCCCGGAGTCTCTAGTTCCATCGTAAGAACAGTGCAATAACATTTCTGCAAAAGCACTGTCTGTAGTGTTACCGAAACCCATTGTTGTTTTCCTTGCCCTCCATAAATCATACACAGACTCTCGAAGTCGAATAATCTTTGCCGAGCCGGGCAGACCCGGCCTTCCTCTAGACCGCTTCTTCGGCGGCATCAACTTTTCAAATGACGTTTTTCACCGTCATACATGTAAGAATTAAAAACTATTTACTGATATGGATACTACGATAGTTTGTTGTTCGCACATGATTCAAGATGGAACTTTGAAAGCCCTAATTAGTCAGATGGAAGAAGATATCAAAGGGATTCCGCAACTTCGGGGAAAATAGCGTATTTTTCATATATGAAAAATAATCTGGGCGCGCAAGGCATCTCGGTTGAAAATGGGTCTTTAAATCTGCTCACGAACGAAGTCCGGAATTCACTCGTGAGGGTTTAGGACGGCGCGGAAATTTCAAATTTCGAAAGTCACATCGTTCCCCTGCGAGCGAAAATTCCTCGCCCCACTTCTCGGTTATAGCTTTATAACGGAGCGCACATTAGGCCCACAACTATGAAATCTGATTGCCAAAAAAGAAATTTATTCCTACAGAGAATAAATGAATTTATGCGGCTCGCTACGTGAGTTGATGTTTGACTAGTAGGGGTCAGTTTACATACGGGACTCTTAGTTCTGAGTATTTAATCAGTGCAGGCCAGAGTTCAGGCCTCTCTTTCTCCAGCTTCAGTAGGAAAACGTTTTCGCGGTCTTTGGACATACAATCGAACGTGCAAGGTTATAATTTACCCAACATCCAGCATTTGGAAAAAAGAAGAGAAGCTGAGAAAAAGTTAAGTATCGTTTAGTGATATTTTGCTACAAGCGAAGTTTTATTTTCATTCATCGCTGCCTGGGATCAATGATGGCCGCCTTAGCTAAACCACGCGCTCTGGTGTTTGAGCATTCATTTGTGCGACGATTCGGCGAATTCGTAGACAATACCCAGTCAACAGATCTTTATCGTCGGGATTTGCAGCTTGTTGATACGTGTGAGGTCGTGATTTTTGGTACAGGAGGGCGCACAGTCGACATAACGATTCGTTTCGACTTGAACACGATTAGAGGCACCGATATTTACTTTTTGTATTCGTCTTCGCATCCATCTCACGTTAAGAATTCCATTCCTTTTTCTCAATTTCTGAGACTTCGTCTTTGATGTAGTTATGACTCTGATTTCCACCACAAATCAGAGTCAATGTACCAGTTTTTCGATAAACGTGGTTACCCTGATTCTGTCGTTCAAGCGGGTTACCACCGCGCCCAACTTATTGATCGACATTCAGCACTACAAACGTCACAAAAGGAAGACTCCGACCGCATTCCATTCACTCTCACGTTTCACCCTCACAACCACTCAGTTAAATCCATCATTCTTAAAAACTTTAAATTACTTCAAAACGATCCAGAGACAAGCACTATATTTTCGCAGCCTTCGCTTATTTCATTCAAACGCAACAGAAACATAGGCAGAAACATAGGTTTTTGGGCAGAAGTTCTTTTCAGACTAATGACCAACCAGGCACTTTTAAATGCGCTCGTGCACGATGCAAAACGTGTCCTTTCATTCACCACACTAAGAAAATATCGGGACCCAAACGATCCATTAAGATCTCCGATCACTTCACGTGCACCTCCGCCAATGTAATCTATTGCATAATTTGCACTTATTGCAAAAAGATTTACATTGGCGAATCAGGCAGAAGACTAGGTGACCGATTCCGAGAACACCTTCGCGACGTGGAGGGGAATGACAAGGCCACATCGAAACCAGTCGCTAGACATTTTAATTTACCTAATTCTTCTAGGCAACATATGGCAATCTACGGTCTTTCCTTACACTTAGGTAGCACGGAAAGCCGTAAAACTCTTGAAAAAAAGCTCATCTCTCAAACCGGCAGTCTAAATCCCACAAGTATCAACGAACGCTTTTCATTCCACTAATTTATTCGTGTTTTTCTCGTTGCCATGTTTCCACCAGTAACGTAGCTCCATTTTCTGCCTTTAAAAGCACCCACGACCCACAATTCCTCTGTTCGCTCCGACGAAGGGCTAACGCTCGAAACGTCAGCTTTTATAATCGTAACGGTGGCCAATTTACTATTTCAACTTTATTGATATATTCAAATTATTTCGTTACCCCCACCGACGCAGCCCCAAACAGTTTCTTTAGAAACTGTCAGCCTTGATAAGGAAGGTAGCTGCCATGAGTCTTTCTAAATTCACAATTAATCACCTCGATCGAACATGTCAGCAATAGGCGCCACGTCATGTCACTAACTTTTTTATATTATACTTTTCAAATCAAAGATCGCTATCACTCCACATAGAGGCACATCAGTATTTTTTCCCTTTTGTTTTGCATTTATACCAGAGCAAAAACCGAAACAGTTTCTTTTCAGACCTTTTGACTACTTATTTTTCCTCCTGAATTGTTATTGTAGAGTTTTATGGTGCTCAAAGTGAAAGCTTTTGCACGCGCGAGAACACCAAAGCTTCCTTAGAAAAGTTCCAGCAGTTTTCAATTCTTTGAAAATGAGTAGGGTTTTCGTGTTTTTATGATAAAGTTGAAAGTTTTCTAGCTGCTACAGTACTCCTCCGGACACAACCCAAGCGAAAAGGTCTTATTCATGGTGCACATGAATAAGCCTTTTTTATGAAAATGTAAATAATCCTTTCGAGCTTTTGAAAATGGTAGTCTTACCAAAAGAAAAAACTTTCTCTTGGCCTTACACATTCGCCTCGTCTTCTATCTCTCTGATTTCGTTGACATCAGCCGCGGCACATTTGTTTGATGCATGGCAGCAACACAGCAGTTTGCGAAATTCTGATTTGAAACCACAATTTGTGAAAGCGTAAATGAGAGGATTTATCGTAGCACTTACAAAAAGAAAAAAAGTAACAAGATTTGCTACTCTTCTAGGACAGGTGTCTGGAGAAAAACGCTTCCAAAGGATGAATGCCCACATTGGTATCCAGCAAAACAGAAATCCAGCGGCCACGCACAATAGGACTCGAGTAACGTTTATCTCTTTCAATGAACTCCTTCCTCCAAAATTTGTCCTGTCACGGAGTGATGGAGCTATGCCTCTTTGATGTTGATGGGTACTGGTTAATATTTTGTAGTAACTGAACATACCACTGCATAGTGGTACAATGAAAAACAACCCACATGTTATACAAAAATGAGCGATTCGAACACTCTGATTGGCAAAACCGAGGGCGCACACTTCAAAGCCGGGTACGAATTCAAAGCTGAGTATATTGGTCGCACGACCAGTCAATAGGTAAAGGAAAAGAAAAGTCCAAACGCAACACAACCAAATTTTGGCTCTGAGGGGTGAGAAATATTTCATATGGAGCTCCGTTTTCACAATTTTCACAAAGCGGTTAACTGCTGTCAAACCAAGAGTTGCTGGGGTCGCGTACGTGGTGAATACATCAACAAAACCTTGAATTTCACATGCGGCGTCGCCAAAGTCCCATCTTCCAATAATAAGAGTTAAAGAAGCTAAAGGCATTTCAATTGTTGCGCATAAGAGATCGCTGACTGCTAAGGCAATGATATACAGGTTGGTGACTGACCGCAGGTTTGTGTTTCTATAAGCTGCTATACAAACCAGACTGTTTCCAATGATACTTGTGATGTTCAGGGAGAGGCAGATACCTGCCTCAGTTATAACAGCAAATAAGCTTCGACTTGGCAGCTTCAGGTTTGACATCTTGTCTACCAAAATAACGATTGAAAAAGTTAATAAAGCTATAATAGAGAAATATAGAAGGCTAACAGAAAAGGAAAATTAGGACTAAACGAGGATAAACCGGAGTGCTTCGAGTGTTGGGCAATATAAATTTTTTTCCATTATTTTGCGTCTTTGAAGAAGATATAAAGTTGACGCGAAGCTTTACAATCACATTACTTCGGCGGCATTTATTGATCACTGTCTACCAAAAGCTATCATTACACGTCTTTAGAATCTAAGAAAATAGGGATATGCATTTCTTTTTGACAAGACGTTACTCCCGCTAGCGAGGCTAATCATAGAATTATCTCATTGCGGAAGAGATGGGGAAATTGCATATTTGCATGGGTTTCCAGATCACTCGCGCATGAATTCTGTGAAAACTACCTTCCTATATGCCACTTTGATTTGTTCCTTTTTAGTATTTTTCGCGTGCATTTTTTATTTCTGCAATCATGGAGTGCTTTCTTAATCTCCTACAGATGCAAGCAATCCAAGCTGAGAACATGTCGTGAGTATTTTCCTTACGCAGACACAAGTGACACTGACAACTTATACGGATGGGATGCATAATTGTAACTAGTGTTGGAAATAGAAGCTTACAACTAAAACATATTCGATCCTTTGTCTTTTCGTTTCTATTTCGCTTGCTTTATTATTATCATTGTCATTATAATCCTGATAATTATCATAGTTGTCGATATCCTTAATATGATTATCCTTCTTGCAATCACGTCTATCATCATCATTGCCATAATTCAGAATTGCTCAGCTGAAAAGTTCCAAAAATTTGTTTTTCCACTTTACTTGGATCTGCATATCAGGTTTCGGCTTCACTTTCTTTAGCACGTTTCTTTTGCTAATTAGTTTTTTGGCCTTCAGCGGACAATTTTGATAAGCATAAGTCATAACCCTAAATAATTTGAATATATCAACAAAGTTGAAATGGTAAATTGGCCACCGTTACGATTATAAAAGCTGACGTTTCGAGCGTCATTCGCTCCGACGAAGGGCTAACGCTCGAAACGTCAGCTTTTATAATCGTAACGGTGGCCAATTTACCATTTCAACTTTGTTGATATATTCAAATTATTTCGTTACCTCCACCGACGCAGCCCCAAACAGTTTCTTTAGAAACCATCAGTCTTTATTCATAACCCTAAAGCTGGCAATGGACTATGTTTGCGTCGCTTAAGTAATTATTTTCTTTCCTTTTTTTTTTTTTTTTTTTTTTTTTTTTTTCCCGTGTGTGTTGCTTTCATCTTTGGAAGTCTTCGATAGTGATGCGTTTCTTTTACCCTAGGGTTTCCTTGTTGATTCTTTTTTGTTCTTCTTGCCTTTTACTTTTAGAAAATTATATAAGAAAGTTTCCCTTTCTTCACCAACTGAAAGTTATCGATGAAATTGAGAAGGAAAGAAAAAATAAGCTGTCCATGCTAACTTTCCAGCAGATGTTCAACTCCGTATATGTATATGGTAGAGAAAAATGTTTTCTAACAAAAGTTTACAGTTTAAAAAAAAGCATAACAGTTTTAACAGAAAACTGTTATAAATTTTTGCTTCGGCCATAGCATCATATAGGCAAGGGTCCAAAATTGCCATTCTATATCCAAAACTCTTTTTCCATCGAAGATATCAGCTGTACCTGTCGGTTTATTCCGCTTTTTTTCAGTAGTTTCCTTTTAATCACTAAAATATTACTGCTATGGGTGATGTTGATTTGCATATTTTGCATTTTTAAAGCCGACAAGAGATCAAAATTCAAACGCGGACATGTCCTGTGGATTTCGTTTTAAATTACCTTTTAAACAGTCCAAACCCTTTTTTCCTCTTCAAAAGCTCAGGGTCGCTAACGATGTAAAAATATGTAGAAAGATCAGTGGAAAGTCCATGCATGCTCTCCAGCTAAATTTTGTAACTGCTAAATTTTCGTATAGGAGTATGAAAAAATGTGTTCTGAAAATATTTTATACAAAGATGAATAACAAGTAAAGTGATATTGAATTCACATCAAAAGATTTGTAATTTAGTTATAAGCTTCCGCTTCGTTTAACGAAGTACAAAGCGTCCAAAGTCAGTCTCACCAACTGCAGTCCTTTTCAAGGCTACTCAACCAATCACTCCTCACTTAAATGAGATTGCCAGGAGACCGATACTGAGGTGGTAATTACGATCAGTAGAGCCTATGAATTCGAAAGGGACGGGTTACTGGCAGTTAATCAACACAAGACTCGCAGGCGGCTCAATGTTCCGGCTGGCCAATATATTCGTCAGATATCAACAAACCAAGCTTTGCTAGGCTTTAACGAAATACAATCAGAATATTGTTTTTGTGACATTCCGGCGCGTGACAACAGCCGATATATCTTCGTTGGTCCAACCTCAAAACAGATTTTCTCAGGAACCAAAATATGGAAAACGAACCTCACTTCGGCTAGCCTATTATCTACCGAGTCATACAGTCGAGTTTGCGGAGGCTGGCGACTTAGTTAAGACAACACCTTCAGTTTTGTGTTTAAAGGCATGCACGCGCCTACCAAAACACAAACTGTCTAAACATTTTTTCATAATATCAGAATCTATACTTCATGACACACTATTTTCCATTGTTTCCTTTAAAGCAAAGCGCCTTAGACGATTTTTCCGTAAGGCACCCTATTTTGTTGACGGTAAACTTAACCAAACTATGACTTAACCAAGAAATTAATCTCCTCCAGTAGTACATATGAGTGTAATAAAAAATGTACTCAGCTTTGAAAATATCTTTGCAAAGATCATTAACAAGAAAAACATCCCAAATGATCATTTTTATAAAAGTGTTATAATTGATGGCCTTCAAGGCTAGTATTTTAGACGTTATTCTGTTTCTAAAATTCTCCCTTGCTGTCACTTTCTCCTGAATTTATGCTGAATCTGTAGAAATTTATTGTTAAAAAAAAAGTGAAAACGAATTGATAGGTCAAATAATTGCCATAAAATTTACCTTATCTCAAGCAACTTTCTTCTAGAGTCCTCGGGTTCTCTATAATTTTCCGGCGATAATGTTCAGAATCGAACGAGGCGTTTGCATGGTTGAATTGTCATTTTATGGGCTTTGTGCAGCTGCTCAGTACGAAAGTCATGGATCGTGAGCTGAATAAATTAATCATTTCCAACGTAATGACGGATACATTTGATTGGATCCGAAGAAACATCGAAAAATCATGGTTTTCCTCATCAGATGGAAAAATGAATTTAAGGTTGAAAGTAATTTGACAGTAAATCAGTGTCAGAGAATGCCTTTTGCACTTTTACAAGATGCAAGGCGATTGCGAGTGTCAAATCTCGAATGATCTGGAAATTGCTATGTATAAATGTAATAATGTACCACTGCATGTCATTTTCTAGTTCTTAAAGATTAAGAAAAAACCGCCAGACAAACGGATTGGCAAACTCAACCTTCTTCTCGTGGGCGTAAGGCTTCATTTGTGGTCACTTATTGTTTTATCAAACTCCTACGCTTGACATTCGCATCCCCTTGCGTCCTTGGGCTCTTTACAATTTTCCGGCGTTAATTTTCAGAATCGAACGAGTCGTTTGCATGGATGAATTGTCATTTTATGGGCTTTGTGCAACTGCTCAGTAGGAAAATCATGGATCGTGAGCTGAATAAATTAATCATTTCCAACGTAATGACGGATGAATTTGATTGGATCCGAAGAAACATCGAAAAATCATGGTGTTCCTCATCAGATGGAAAAATAAATTTAAGGTTGAAAGTGATTTGACAGGAAATCAGGGTCATAGAATGCCTTTTGCACTTTTACAAGATGCAAGGCGATTGCGAGTGTCAAATCTCGAATGATCTGGAAATTGCTATGTATAAATGTAATAATGTACCACTACATGTCATTTTCTAGTTCTTATAGATTAAGAAAAAACCGCCAGACAAACGGATTGGCAATCTCAACCTTCTCGTGGGGAGAGAAAATGAAGCCTACTTTAAATTTAATAATCATCTTTGTTAATTTATTTATTTACTAATTCTAATACTTGCTCCTCCATATATTTCCTAATTTTTTTTCATATCTGTATTGTTAAGTTAGTCTTTGTGCTATAAATATAAGTGTTAATTAAGATTTGTATTTCTAAATAAATACTTAAGCTAATCTAAATTAGTTTATATTATAGGAAAATTCATTAGCTGACGAGAGAATTCCGCGTTTAACAATTGCACGCAAAAACCGATATCACACGAATCGCGAAGTGATGATTGCAATATCGGTTTTCAAGTGCTATTTAACTCGGAATTCAAGAGTCAGGTAATAGATTTTCCTTGAATCGCAAAACTGAATGTAAAGTAAAAAAAAAGAGAAAAAACGGATAACATAGATTGTTTTCATACTGAGCGCAAAACAAGAGATGCGAAATAATATCACTTGTTTCCGTTTTCAGCTCGCAATTCACCTCGCTTCGTTAACCAATCAGATTTTATTTAACTATGTGATTCTTTGATAAATAGCGGTCACCTGACCAGTCCAGCTGTTAACCCTTCAATTGCTATTAGAGGTAGGCATCTTCTTTTCTCCTTACAATATCACCAATAAATCAAACATTAAAGTCACGAGAATAAAGAAAATTATCACCAATTGAGAACCTTTCACTGTGAAACAAATCCTTCCTGTCATTGCCATTGGAAATATATCTTGAGAACAGTATAGAGAAAATGCATATTGATATTAAGATGCAGAAGGTAAAGCTATTTTTTTAATGAGCAGCTGCAGCTACTGCCTGTATGTTTTATCTACATAAAAGGATGATTGTGGAATTGCAAAATAAAGTTGTAGTCACGATGACTCTACTCGCTTACATTTATTATTCCTTTGACAAAAACGGAACCAAGCGAAAATAAACAAAACATGAAGCGAAGTGATAGAAGCGATCAAAGCGAAACAAAGCGCTAAATTAAACAGCGGTCGCGACTTAAACACTGAGAAACAGACCCGAACTAAAATTAAATGGACACGAACTAACTTTGAACTACCACAAAACTAATCCTGAACTGGCGCACAACCATACCGCACAACAATACAAACCCAAGTGTACAAAACAAAACAAAAATAACGAATGAAACAAAAGAAGCACGTAATATAAGCATAATTCAGAAAGCTATTTTATATAAAACAAAAACGAAAACCAAGAAAAAAGACAATTGCGTAATAACTTATATTATTATTTTCTCAGCTCGTGAGCGGGCGGAATTCTACAAATCCTGCAATCTGATTGGTTCCGAGAGCGGGCAGTATTCTCCCCATCCGGCAACGCTCATAGCGGGCGGTATCCGTTTCCCTTGAGTGACTTTGCAGAACATCTCAAGCTTCGTTGCAATTTTTTCACAAATATATCTCATTTTGCCGGCCGGGCAGAATTTTGGAGCAAAGACTTCGGTCACGACCTTTTGGCGATAAATAATTTTTAATTCTTTCGTCTCTCACGCTCTCAAATCACTTTGGTTTTTCCGTAAAAACTGATTTCGAAATAGATTTGGTGGTACTGAATTTGTTTTGTAAACGATTGAAACGCGACCTAAAAACAATTTTGTTATTTAATAATTTTGGAAAAACTGTGCCCTCTGTTTTGAGTACCGCCCTCGGTCTAGGGCCTCGACCGGTATCCATGATCTCGGGCACAGTTTTTCCCAATGAGGATCTCCCGGCTGGCAAATAACACATATATCCTGGCGCCGTCAAAAGTTGTTCTTGTGGTTGTCTCATGACGGACTGGCGTCACTCTTTGTCGATAAACCCAGACCAAAGTGGTAATCCGTTCAATGTCGTCCTGTCGGTAACGATGATTGACGTTCCCTAAACTTGAAAAGGCGCCTTGAGAGTGAAGTGGCTCCGGTTAACGTGCGAAGCGTCGATCATGCTTGCCAACTACACTCCTGTTCAGGATTACTCTAACCTGTACGATCACTCCTCACTGACATTCAATTTTTTCTAGCCCCCCCCCCCTCCATTTAGACTCTGTTGTTGACGACAGGTTCCCCCACCATTCACCCTGAAAACCAAATGATTCCCTAAAAACGTCTTCATCCCCCCCCCCCGAAGATAAATAATGAATGATCCGTAATGTAGGCTGATTAACTCAATTAACGCCTCCACTTCCCTCTCTCTTCCTTTTTTTTTCTCTTTTTTTTTGTTTTTTTTGTTTTTTTTGTTTTTTAATTTAAAGTAGAAATTAGAGAATTTAGAGCAAACTTCATTTTGAAACTTGCCGTCACAGAACAAGTACTAAGAAATAATATCCAGACCCATGCTAATGGTCTTTTCTCCCAGACTATTTAAATTTAAGTGTGTCGGTTTTAATCTCACGGAGGGAAAGGGTTTGAACCTTTCTCTGTGGCTGATTGGCGGTACAGCATTCTCTGATGATGACTTCCGCACAGGTTGTCGAAACGTCAGTCACTGCCACCGACAACAGTCCTTCTCAGGACTACACTCACCCGGACGATCAAACTACACCTTCATATAGAGGCATATAAATATTACTTTATCCCTTTTGTCTTGCCTTCATACAAGAACAAAAATAGAATCAGTTACTTTTAAGACTTTCTGACTACTCTTCTTCCTGAATATGATTATGTATATGGAGTTTCATGATGTTCAAAGGGAAAGTTTTTGTACACACGAGAACACCAAAGTTTCCATAGAAAAGTTCCAGCAGTTCTAAATTCTTTGAAAATAAATAGGGTTTTTCATGTTTTTACGATAAACTGGAATGTTCCCTGTCTGTTACAGCAGCCTTGCAGACACAACCCAGGTTAAAAGGGCTTATTCATAGTGCACCTAAAAATGTAAATAATTATTTCGCCCTTTTGAAAACTGTAGTCTTACCAAAAGAAAAAAAGCTCTCTCTTGACCTTACACATTCGCTTCGTCTTTAATCTCTCTGATTTCGTTGACATCAGCCGCGGCACCTTCGTTTGATGCATGGCAGCAACACAGCAGTTTGCGAAATTCTGATTTGAAACCACAATTTGTGAAAGCGTAAATGAAAGGATTTATCGTAGCACTTACAAAAAGAAAAAAAGTAACGAGATTTGCTGCTCTTCTAGGACAGGTATCTGGAGAAAAACGCTTCCAAAGGATGAATGCCCACATTGGTATCCAGCAAGACAGAAATCCAGCGGCCACGCACAATAGGACTCGAGTAACGTTTATCTCCTTCAATGAACTCCTTCCTCCACAACTGGTCATGTCACGGAGTGATGGGGCTATGTTTCTTTGATGTTGATGGGTACTGGTTAATATTTTGTAGTAACTGAACATACCACTGCATAGTGGTACAATGAAAAACAACCCACCTGTTATGCAAAAATGAGCGATTCGAACACTCTGATTGGCGAAACCAAGGGCGCACACTTCAAAGCCAGGTACAAATTCAAAACTGAGCATATTGTTCGCACGACCAACCAATAGGTAAAGCACAAGAGAAGTCCAAACGCAACATAGCCAAATTTTGGCTCTGAAGGGCGAGAAATATTTCATATGGAGCTCCGTTTTCACAATTTTCACAAAGCGATTAACTGCTGTCAAACCGAGGATTGCTGGGGTGGCGTATGTGGTGAAAACATCAAAAAATCCTTGAATTTCACATGCGGCGTCGCCAAAGTCCCATCTTCCAATAATAAGAGTTAAAGAAGCTAAAGGCATTTCAATTGTTGCGCACAAGAGATCGCTGACTGCTAAGGCAATGATATACAGGTTGGTGACTGACCGCAGGTTTGTGTTTCTATAAGCTGCTATACAAACCAGACTGTTTCCAATGATACTTGTGATGTTTAGGGAAAGGCAGATACCTGCCTCAAATATAACAGTAAGTAAGCTTCGACTTGGTAGCTCCAGGTTTGACATCTTGTCTACCAAAATAAAGATTGAAAAAATGAATGAAGTTATAGAGAAATAAAGAAGGCTAACAGAAAAGGAAAATAGACTTCGAAAAGTAATCTTACACAACAAGTGTTTTTGGTTTGATTATATAGTCTATTCCTTTACTCCTGTATTTACTTGTTAATTCCTTTATTATTATTTATTCATTCATTTTTGACCTTTTATTTCATTCAAGCAATCCAACGGACTAAATTAGGATAAACGAAGTGCTTCGAGTATTGGGCAACATAATTTTTGTCCATTATATTGCGTCTTTCAAAAAGATATTAAGTCGACGCGAAGCTTTACAATCACATTTCTTCTGCGGCATCCCAAAAGTTATACGCCGTTTCTACCGCAATGAGATAATTTTATTATAAACCTCGCTAGCGGGAGTAACGTCTTTCCAAAAAGAAAAAACATATTTCTTTGTCTTTTCATTTCTATTTCGCTTCTTTAATTATTATTATTATCGTCACTCTTATAATCCTTATTATTATCATAGTTGTCGATACGTATAATGCACGATCCTCGCAGTAGATAGCGCTATTTATGCAATAGCGAAAATCAGACCTGAAAAAAAAATAGGCCTGTACAGGATTCGAACCACTGACCTCTGCGATACTTGTGCAGCGCTCTATCAACTGAGCTAACAAGCCAACTGGGAGCAGGCCGTTAAGTTGATTCGTAATAAGCCCGTGAAAGTGATAAATCAGATACAATGAATATTTTCGCTATTGCATAAATAGCGCTATCTGCTGCGAGGATCGTGCATTATACGTATCTAATACCGCAGTTCAAAATATATGAACTTCATATATTCATTGTATCTGACAGTTGTCGATATTTATTACGATGAGTAGCATCTTTTTAATCACGTTTATTATCATTACTTTAATTTAGAATTGGTCCGCATAAAGTTGGAAAAATTTGTTTCCACTTTACTTGGACCGACACATCAGATATTGGCGTTAATTTATTTCGCATGGTTCTTATACTAATTCGTTTTATCGGCCTGCTGGGAATGATGTTGATTTGCATAAGTCATAATACTAAAGCTGGCAACAGATTGGGCTTTCTTCAACTCTGCGTCACTAAGTTTCCATATCTGAAAGTTGTCTATTTCTTGTTTTTGTTTTGTTCTCCTTGCCTTTTACTTTTCACAAATTGTATAAAGAGTTTCCCTTTTTTCACCGACTGAAAGTTACCGATGAAATTGAAAATGAAAGAAAAAAAAGGCTGTCCATGCTTGCTTTCCAGCAGATGCACATCTCTCTTAGTGTATGTGGGCGTAGAAAAATATTTTCTTACAAAAGTTTACAAAGCCTAATAACAAAAGAAGCATATCAAACGGTTTTAACACAAAACTGTTGTCATTTTTGCCTTCGATCACGAAATCATACAAGCAAGTGTCGAAAATTGACCTTCTATATCTAAAACTTTACCCATCAAAGATATCAACTGTAGCCGCTGGTTAACTCCGCTTCTTTTCAGCAGTTTTCCTTTTAAATATCAATTTATACCGGTCACGAGAGATGTTGATTTTCATATGTTACATCTTTAAAGACGGCAATAGATTATAGGCTTCCTTCAATCTAATGCCGCCCGAGAAAGGTTTTGGGTGATTTTCAAAATTCGAACGTAAAAATGTCCTTAGGATCTTCTGTCGCGAACAAAACAAAAATATGTAGTAAGATCTGTAGACAGTCCGTGCATGCTCTCCGGCTAAGTTTTGTTAATGCTAAATTCTCGTATGAAAAAGTGTATTCTGAAAATATTTTTACAAAGACAAATAAAAAAGAATGCACTATCGAATTTACATCAAAATAGTTCTAAAAGATGTCTTATGGTCCTAGTATTAGAAACTAAATTGTCGAAATATTGTATTCATCACCGAAACACTACCTTGTTTTCAAATTTAGGTTAAATACATAAAACACTGAAAAAGGATGGTGTTCCTCGTCAATTATCAAAATAATTTTAAGCCTTAGAGAAATTTGTTGGTAAATGATATTGAAAGCTTACCTTACCTTATGCAACGTTCTTACATGGATCCTCGGGTTCTTGGTAACACTCTCTTCTTCCAGCGATAACACTCTCAGTCGAATAAAGGTATTTGCATTGCATTGGCATGTTGTAAGCCGTGCAAGCTGTTCAATAAAGAAAAAATAGACTGTGAGCTTAATAATAAAGTGTACTCATATGTCTAAAATATCGACGCCTTCTTTTTTTATTCTTTATCTCTTAACTAATTACACGCGACATGAGAAAAGCCTGGCGCAATAAGTCTGAATCACGCGACGCTAAAGGATGACTGTTGCCTGTGGCTAAGACGCCGAATGGAAAGAATTCCTGTCTTTAGCACACCGTCCGATCGGTTAGGCAATTGCATCGTTAAACATTTGTTTAAGTTATTCAATTTGGGGAAAGGTAGGTTACACTGAGGTGATTTCCTGGAGGCCAGGTTTGGAAAGCGATTGAGCTGGCGGAAAAGATAAGATATTTGCATGATTCCGTCCCCTGCTTTTAGGAAGCAGATTCATTCCAGTTTTTCTCTTTCCGTTACTGGCAAAAGCTGCATTGAAATTAGAAATGTGTCGTCTTTTCGTGATTTTATTTGTGATACGTAGCAAAGTCCTGCTCTAGGATCGTAAGAACACACAACTTTAGGTGTTTTGTGCGATAAATTTGGTAATGACATTCGTTCACTGCATACGAAATACAAAATCCACTTCTCTAATGCACTTTTGGAAACTTGACAAACTTTGTAAAAAAAAACCTAGATAAGGAAGGAATAGGAAAAAACATGAAAAATTAAAATAGAAGAATAACTAACAAGCGACTTAAGGTGATTGGAGACGCCATATGACTTACATGAAGTCACCGAACCTCTCGCCTTTCCGAAGACCCGATTTCTAGTCGTAGTACATTCGGTCCCAAGCTCCTGTTCTCCTTTCCCCGTTCCCAGTTCTCTATTTTCTGTTTCGTATTGTCCGTTCCCCGTTTTCTGTTCAGTGTTCCTTTTCATCGTTCCCCGTTCTATTCTCTAAGATAAAGGGAAAGAAAGCGAGACAAACAGATGGGAAAAACTCGCCATCTTCTCCTGGGCTTCGGACTTCGTTGCTGAACGGTTGTTGTTTTATTAAACTCGCAAGCTTGACATTCGTATCCACTCGCGGGAGAAAATGGAGCCCATTTCATATTTATTCATCGAATTTTATTCATTTATTTACTTATTAATTCATTTATAATACTCATCTACCTATTTCCTATCTTTTTTACTTCATTTTGTACCATTGTTTTATCGTTAGATGATGTGTACTGTATCAGTCTTAATCAAGAAATAACCAATTTAGGTAATCACTACCTTTTCCTGATTTTGTGTGTATCCAAAAGATAAATAGCGGGTTCCTAGCTCACCCAGCAGTCCTGTCGTTCTAAACTCCTTAAACTGGCTAAAAGACTGACATCTTATTTCTCCTGACAGTATCACCCTGAGTAAAATATTAAGGTCACGAAAACAAAAGGAAATGATCATCAACTTAACAACAAACAAGCTTACGAGGAACTCAACTTAAGAACCCTTGATTCAGTAAATGGCTTGAATTCGGGGGTAACATGTGAAAGTGTAGTGTGATCGTCCGGGTGGGTGTAGTCCTAAAATTACTGTGAAAAAACAGCGTTTCTGAAGCCAATGGGAATATAGCGATATAAAGTGAGTTCGAAGGGGACCGGTCATAAACGGTCAATTTTCTATGGTCTTCACTTTAAACTCTGTTGTTGACCAATGATCCCCCTCCATTCCCCCTGAAAACCATACAATTCCCGAAAGAGAACTTGCCCTCCCCCTCCCCCATGCGAAAAATAATGACTGATCGCTAACACAGTCATGATTAATTCAAGTTCCACCCTTTTCTTTTTTCCTCTTTTTCTTTTTTTTTTTCTTTTCTTTTTTTTTTTTTAAGGGGAGAAGGTGGGAAGGGATTTAGAGCTGAGATTGGAGAGTTTAGAGCAAACTCCCTATTGAAACTTGTCTTCACAGAACGAGCGCAGATAAATATCCAGACCAGTGCTAATGTTCAAATATGGGGGTTAATCTCACGGAGGGTAATCATTTGAACACGTCTTTGCGGCTGAGGTCGATGGCGACACAACATCATCAAAGCTAGAAATCACTAAAATCTGGCATTCTCATAATATATAGTATCGGATTAAAAAGAGAGTTTGTAAAGACCTGGAAAATTGTACCGTAATGCAAACGGAAAAAAGCTATTTCAGACAGCGAACTTAAAATGTCAGTGGCAAAATACAGAAAAGTGGTTATAGCATAAGGCAGCCACAGTAGGAGAGAGAGAAAAAATCGCGATAAACAATGTCATGGCCAGTTTCCTTTCCCTATTGGCCGCACCATGATGTCGAGGCTGATTTCTAAAGCGAACTTTAACTCAAATAGAAATGTGAGATACACAGATGACAAGAAGACAAATTGAAATGAATGAACTCCAGGAAAAGAAACGATAAGCTGGTTTAACTGTATATTGGTGTATTATTGTTAATGCACATGAAAAAAGCAGTGCTGTCGGCGACTATGAGAATCCAGTAGACCGACTTTGTGGCAATATGATGTCTGAAGGGCAAAATATTTCCCACAAATATGATGTCTGAAGGGCAAAAACGTTGCAATCAGACGCTCTACAGAAATTGTAGTCATGTTTTTTTAACGAACAAAGGGAGAATCCCTGGAGAAGAGCCTGAAGTATGTACCAAAACGCTTCGTTGTACCTCCAAAAATCACATATCTCTCCAAAGTTATAGAAGAGTTCGCATGCAGAAATTCCCCCAGATAACATATCTGCAACAGCAAGATTTATCACCAATTACATGGCCCGTTTACGAAGACTAAAGTCCTTTAAAAAGGCAGCCACTGTTAAGGCATTCAGTGTCACTATGGTGACAGATTCAGTCAGGCCCACCACCATCCAGGTTATACATCCCGATGAAGAAACCATATGAGAGCCCCTTTTCTGTTCAAAATAGTTGAGAGGTATTAGGGCATTTCCCACAAACATTTGATAAGGGTCTGATAACAGCTAACAAGCATTCCTAATGCTGCGGATATTATAATGAGTTAGCCCTTCGAAACCTTTGAGGCAACAAAATTTGGTCAGGGTCGTACATCCCTCCTTCGGCACGTTATAGTAAATATTATCTAGGTCCATTTAGAAAAACCCCTCTCCGTCATGAGGACGACATCTGTTTCCCTATCAGTCGTACCGAGCAATTCGTAAGTTTTTACAACTCGTTCGTTTCAATAGCTGCTTAGGACAGCAATAAAACTTGTTAAGGTTGTTCCAAGGAGATTTTGAACACCTCTCACGAGTCACGAATCAGTGAATATTGAGCCTGTAACTCACCGTTCGCCTAGGCTCCTTTCATGCAATAGAAAACTAAATATCTGATCACAAAGTTCAGTCGCCATTTCCTCGCCCAAATTCAACGGATTACTTTTCAGCAGAAAGTTATAGTTCATAAGTCCCATTTCTTTTTTGTTTTATCGAATTCCTGCTTGGAAAACGCCTTTCCTTGCTCATTTTCATTTTATAGGTACGGTCGCTCAATGGGTCAAGACCCTTTGCCGGTTCAATCCTAAAGTTCCCCGCGGTAAATTTTAAGACCAAATATCACAAACGGGCTCGCACAATTTTGTTAGTCTTTGAAAAAAAATTACACATGCCAATTTATCAAGTATTTATCAAATTGTACTCAAAATCATTTGACAAGTTCATTGAACCTGAGGCGAATATATAATTTTTTTAGTATAGTTGCTCATGTGCTTTCAATTCTGAAGCAAATTCTGTAAATAAAGAAAGCATTGCGCACATTTTGGAAGAATGGGGGTCCGGCGCTCCTTAACAAAATTCACGTTCTCCTCGTCTGTTGCTGGGAGCAGGGCAAGCTGCCACAAGATCTTCGTGATGCTACTATCATAACCCTGTACAGGAACAAGGGTGTAAATTCTGACTGCTCCAACACCCGGGGCGTCACACTACTTTCCGTCACTTTCCAGGATGCTGCTTAACAGGCTTGTACCAACCATTGCCGAAGAAAACATGCCCGAGAGCCAGTGTGGCTTCAGAGCCAACAGAGGCACGATAGACATGGTTTTCGTCCTCCGCCAACTTCAGGAAAAGTGCCGTGAACAAAACAAAGGATTCTATGTCATTTTTTTGACCTTACAAAAGCCTTTAACAGCGTGAGAAGGTCTGGTCTATGGCTTATTCTCGAACTTCTTGGCTGTCCCCGCCAAATTTCTACCTATGGTTATCCAGCTGCATGAGAACCAACGCGGCCAGATCAGACTCAACGGCGACCTTTCCGAACCCTTCCCTACCTCCAACGGCGTGAAGCAGGGCTGCGTCCTGGCACCGACGCTCTTCAGCATTTTCTTCAGCATGATGCTCAAGCAAGCTACTGTGGACTTGGATGTTCACGAAGGGGTGTACATCAGGTACCGTCTGGATGGTAGTCTCTTCAATCTACGGCGACTCCATGCTCACACAAAGACCCAGGAGAGGCTGATACGAGATCTCTTCGCGGACGACGATGCACGCCGTTGTTGCCCACACTGAGCGAGCCCTTCAGCGCATTACGTCATGCTTTGCAGAATGCTCGCGGCTGTTTGGCTTCGAGGTCAGCCTCAAGAAGACAGAAGTTCTTCACCACAGCCTGCCCCTCAAGTAGAATACCCCTCCCTACATCAGCATAGGCGACACAGAACTGAAATAAACCCATTAGTTCACCTACTTGGGTTACACCATCTCATCCGACGCCAAGATGGACAAGGAAATAGACAACAGACTGGCAAGGGCTAATAGCTCCTTCAACAGACTATACAAACGAGTGTGAAACAACAACAACCTGACAAGCAAAACAAAGATCCGCGTCTAAAGGGCTGTTGTTCTCACCACCCTTCTCTACGTCTCTGAGTCATGGGTCACTTACCGCAGCCACATCCGCCTCCTCGAGCCCTTCCACCAGCGCTGCCTGCACACCATCCTTAACATCCACTGGTGTGATTTCGACACCAATGTCGAAGTCCTGGAGCAGGCCAAGATTTCCAGCATTGAAGCCACGATCTTGAAGCACCAGCTCCGATGGGCTGGTCATGTTTCCCGAATGGCAGACCACCACCGACCTAAGATTGTCATGTACGGTGAACTCAACCGGACATCGTGAGAGAGGGGCTCCAAAGAAGAGGTTCAAGAACAGCCTAAAGAAGTCACTCAGCACCTGCAACATCGACCACAAGGAGTGGTCTGACCTGGCTACCGAACATGGTACCTGTCGCCACACAATCAACCAAACCACTTCCCAATTTGAGGAGGATAGACGTAAGGTACTTAAAGACGAGCGACAGAGGAGAAAGGCCCGCGCGGCCTCCACCATCACTCCGGACATCACGGCTCTCTCTGCAGATACTGCCCGCGGATCTGCCTTTCCCGGATCGGTCTGGTCAGCCACGAGCTTGCCTGCAGCCGACATCAACGTGGACGACCTTCCCAATCTTCGTTCGCGAAGTCAAGCCACAGTGCATATTTTTTAAAATTCTGTTGATGACTCGTGTGAAGATAAGTTAGCAGATTTAATAGGTTTATTTGACTACATCAGCAAAACTTCATATGTTTCTTTTGAAAAGTGTAATGCCAATCTCTAAGCATCTTATTTGCTCTTGGTAATGTAATTTTCTTTTATCGCGTTTATCACTTCCTCACACAACGCGAGGTAGCCATTTTTAAAGTTAAGCTCTCCTG
This sequence comes from Stylophora pistillata, assembly GCF_964205215.1. Taxonomy (NCBI): domain Eukaryota; kingdom Metazoa; phylum Cnidaria; class Anthozoa; order Scleractinia; family Pocilloporidae; genus Stylophora; species Stylophora pistillata. The sequence continues at coordinate 46,014,203 of NC_142521.1, forward strand.
CAAGGCTATAGTCACCTCGCACGAGTTGATTATAGCGAGATATTATGAAATCCTCAACCAATCAGAGCTCATCTCTACAATCTCAATTCCATTTATCATGTAAATTTCAAATTCTGCCTGGTTTCCAAGCCCCTCATTTGTGTAGTTTTGTCAAACTTTTGCAACTCAGAGATAAAATCTCATTGTTTAAAATATGTAAAATAAAGCCTTTACTGAATTCTGTTTTCGCATGATATCATAAATTATCTAACCTCGTGTCTGAGTTATCTGCCGTAGTCGAAAAAGAAAACATGAATGTTAAAACGAACGCGAGATACTGAAAGAGTGTTTAAGGGAGACTGGTGACATCATAATCATTGCCGGCTTCAAGCAGTGTCTTCCGCGTTTTGTCAGAGGATGACAATTTGCATATTTTGTTTGCATCGCATAACGCATCGCACAACAAAAAAACGAATTTTTTTAAACTTTTCGATAAACGTTAAGAACCAGGAGTGAGAACTAGCAAAAAGTCGCCTTAGGTAAAAAAAAAAAGAGCTTGTACACACTTCCGTTTTTCTTCCTCCCTAGCTAGCTCTTGCTTTGAATTGCACACTTTTCCTTCTGCTTGTAATTTTCAGTGAAATTTTTAGACATCTTATTATCTGTTGTAATTAATTTTTCCTTGTAAGACTCGCCAGGCGGCCGCAAAATTCAGGCTGAATATTGCGGCAGAAAATAATGCGGTTATATTTTTACCCTTACTAAAATGAATTGATGGGGTATGAAAATTTGTCGGATTAGATAAAGTTGGTTACAATATTTTTCAGATGTCAACGAACCAAGCTTTGCGAAAATTTAACGAAATTCAGAATATTTTTCTCGTGACATATCGGTGCGTGACAAAGGCCGATATATTTTCGTTTGTCCAACTTCAAAACAGATTTTATCAGGATTCAAAAGAATATCAAGAACGTTACTCACCTATGTTGGCCTATTATCTGCTGAGTTGTACAGTCGAGTAACCTTAACCAATAAATTAATCTCCTTCAGTAGGACACATGAGCGTAATAAGAAATGTACTTAGCTCTGACAATATCTTTGCAAAAATCAATAGCAAAAGAAACCTTTCAAATAAAAATGCCATAAGAGTGTTATAATTGATGGCCTTCAAGGCTAATATTTTAGACGGCATTTTGTTTCTAAAACTCTATCTTGTTGTCACTTCTCCCTGAAATTAGGCTGAATCCGTAGAAACATATCGTTCAACATCAGTCGCCAGAAAAATTTAAAGGTGAAAGGGAATTGATAAAGAAATAATTGCCATAAAGCCTACCTTATCTCAAACAACTTTCTTTTATGAGTCCTCGGATTCTTTAGAATTTTCCGGCGATAACCTTCAGAATCGAACAAGGCGTTTTCATTGCAACATCATCATTTTATAAGTGGTATACAGCTGTTCAGAAAGAAAATTATGGATTGTAAGCTGAATAAATTCTTCACTTCTTGCGTAATGACAAATGAAATTTAATGGATCCGTAGAAATATTTACAATATATAGTGTTCCTCATCAGGTGGCAAAATAATTTTATTCTTTGTTTCTTTACCAATAAAAGGAGATAAGAAAAGCCGGGCACAAGCCGGAATCACGCGCCAGGATGACTGGGGTTAAGAACTTCGCTCACCGTGTCTATATCTTCCAGTCGTTTGATTTTAACAAATATTGTCAACACTTAGAAAATAGCGTCATAAACTTGAAACTGTGTGAGTGCAGGGCCAGAAAGCCTTTTCCGGATCAGCTTACGTCAATCCTTCCAGCTCTACTGACGTCAGCTCTCTCTAGGGTTTTCTACGGGTTGCAAATGCGAGGCCGAACAGGTCATAGGATAAAACCTAGTTGTGTCTACATTGGTTTCTGCGATGCAAAAAAACAAGCATAGGACTATTGTGGGATCTGAATACCGCGACTTACAAAGTGAACGAAGGCAGCTAAAGCCATTTTTTTTCTCTTTTAAAAAAATAAAAGAGAGAAGAAAAAAAGAGAAACGTTAACATATCTAAGTGCACGTGGTTCATACTGTAAAGGTAAAATTTTATTAAGTTTCAATTCGGTATCTCATAATTCATCTAAGCTCTAATTTCCCGATGGTCAGAGCCACTGTGGATAAAAAGTGCTTTTGTTCAGCTAGAAAAAAAATCTAACACCAACTTTTATGTCGAATCATAAATTAGTCGGCAATTAACAGCTATTTAAATGCAACTTTGTCGATATCAAATTTAGGAGAGCCGAAAAAGGATAATCCTGCGGGTGCCTAAATGTGAAGTCATTGTTAAATTGCCTCATAAAGTTTATTTCTTCGTCACAGAGGGAAAAAAAAATCAGACTTTTCTAAATAATGATATGTAATTTCTATCATTCGAACGTAAACAAACGTTACAATGTGATAACTACTATATTGTCCTTTTTTCCTTTTGATAAAGACATGGGGACATTCGTAAAATTGTCTCCCTAGCGTTTAGCACCGACAGCACTTTTGGATCTACTAGCTGTCATTTTAATGTGGCATCACACTCTTTTCGGTTTAATCGCTCTGAGGCAAGTTGTTGTTGAACTAGTAACGAAGATCTATTTTCCAAAAACATGGCTCCTTTCTTTTCTAAATTTGCATTATAAAATGGATATCTATACTCGTACATAATTGATCTATTTTAAACCAAATGGTTAGACCGTCTAATATCGTTACCGATCAGAAACCACATACCGTTCGCCAATTCAGTTTAAGTTTAAGTTTAATTCATTCGCCACAGGAATGGCAGGAGAAAGGAACAGAACTTTCGTTCCAATTGACAACTAACCCCCTTTTTTTTTTTACCCACCCATCCCACCCCAGGGAGTAGGCTTTTGTACATTATGCTTTTGTTTCCCCACTAAAATGCTCCACCTTAATGCTCCATTTTTCCCACTAAAATGCTCGGTCTCCCCCAAAAAAGTAACTAAAATGCACGGATAATGCTCATTATACAAACGTTTTTTCAAATTAATTTGAAAGTTTACACTTACGTACAAGTGTTGCAAATAACGACAACGTATACAGGTTTATGTGTTCTTCGTGACCCGTGTAACTTACATGGGTCACCAATAAAAAACAAACATGGCCGCCTTTTGAGTCTCGAAAGGTAAAACCGCTGACTTGTCCTCAGTCTCTAGCTCCACTTAGTTGTATGAGGTTTTTTCGTGAATGAAAAGCGGGACTGAAAAAAGTTAATTTCTATTTTATTTTCCCGCAAAAAATTAAACATTATTTACAATTTAGCATCCCGAGTAATTAGGACGCATGTGTTTACTTCTGCCGAAATTGAGTCATTTGCTCTGCGTCATCGGTTAAAGAATTGGAAAATGGAGAGAAATTGCTCGTTTCAGAGCTAGTACTAGTTGGTGGCCAATGCGGTCAAGACCCTCAAAGCACTAAAGTCCAAGATTTAGTTCCCTTTCTAACTTGTAACAAAGATATATCAACGCCAAGAAAGCTCTCTTGGGCTGATGACTGGCAGTAGCGTAGCCACTGAAGTGGAACTGATTCTAGCAAAGTCTTCAATTATCAGGTTTCCTTCCAACATTTCTGAAATGGATGTTTGTCCCGCTCATCGTTCTTCGATGGGCATTGGGTGGCGATGGGGTTTGGCGCGTTGCCAAGACCCACAACTTATTGCCCTTTCAGAGAGTATTCATGAGCTTTCTTTGGTAAGTACTAGCTATTTTGGGAGTCTCTCACATACCATTGATTTTATATGTACAGGATCAAAGCCTGAATTTCATTAAGTTACCACACAAGTCTTATTCTGCATCGCTCTTTTTCAATCAGACTCCCTGATAGGCTTTTGTACACTATGCTAGCATTTTTTCGAGAATTTTAGTGAGGCAAAAGCATTGAGCATTATTCGAGCATTTTAGTGGCATTTTCCCGGAGAATTAATTTTTTGCGGGAAAATAAAATAGAAATTAACGTTTTTCAGTCCCGCTTTTAACTCACGAAAAAACCTTAAACAGCTGAGTGGAGCTGGAGACTGAGGACAAGTCAGCGGTTTAACCTTTCGAGACTCAAAAGGCGGCCATGTTTGTTTTCTTCGTGACCCATGTAAGTTACACGGGTCACGAAGAACACATAAACCCGTATATGTTGTCGTTACTTGCAACACTTGTGCGTAAGTGTAAACTTTCAAATTAATTTAAAAAAACGTTTGTATAATGAGCATTATCCGAGCAGTTTAGTTACTTTTTTGGGGGAGACCGAGCATTTTAATGGGAAAAATGAAGCATTAAGGTGGAGCATTTTAGTGGGGAAACAAAAGCATCATGTACAAAAGCCTACTCCCTGATTATACTTACCGACTCTATTGTTGTGGTTGTTTCGAAAGATGTTCAATTATTTATGCCACGCCTTGTTTTCTATATTATATATTAACATGAAAGAGCCTCATGAACCGTGCGCAATTGGCGTTGCTGTTCTAGGCTCAGGAGACGACTCTTACTCGTCCTGAACACAGTACCACAGCCACCCCAGGAAGAAGCTTCTATCTGCCACCTAGCGACGACTCGTCCTCCTCTGAGGAGATCTCCTTTGACAGCTCACCAGCTACAACAAAGCGCGAACCAAAGTACAAGACCACTGACGCACTCAATAATTATTTGCGCATTCGAGAAATCAGTTCCATTTGTTCTTGGCTACAACGGCCTTGGGAAGAAGCGAGTGAAAGAATACGACGCTACTACTTGCGGAAGGCAGGTCAAGGTATTTACAATTCTACAAGACATAGCTCCAAGTGATAGTGGTACTCGCTTCAAGGCAGTCTATTCCTCTGGTGTCATACAAAGAACCTTACAATGTAACGGAGAGGAAGCCACAGACAGTTCAGTAAACGAAACCATAACGAGCACACTCGCCGAGTGCTACCGTGCGTGCAGCCGACAGCTGGGAGACGCGTCGGTAAATCCTGTCTATTATGGCTGATAAGTTGACACTGAATCAGCTCCGACACTGGATACCTAATTTATCTCATTATCGGTTTACGGAGGCCAGACGCCAGTGCTTAGTATATGGAAGGGGAGCACCAGTACTAACAGTTCCTACGCCAAGGATGAAAGTATCCACTGCTCAAATCGACCACTCCATAGCGTTTATCACTAGTCCTCGTAATATCAAAGATTTTCCTTTTGACGAAAGAACAATCATGTTATCGACGAAAGAGACTATCAAGGTTCCAAACGTCATACGGATGATTATCCCAGAGCGAATAGTCATCCAGTATATGACTTACTGCCAGGAGTCTGGGTTCACGCCACTAAGCCGCCCTATCCTTTTGCGGATTTTGAGCGAGTGTGCAGCATCTGTTCGGACATCGGTTCAAGGCCTCGATTATGTTAGTGCTGCAGGTGCGGAAGCATTTGACGATCTGTGTGATGTTGTTGAAACCCTTGGAGAAGTAGAAAAAGGCATGGGTTGGGCGAAACAGCAGGAAAATAATCTATACGCAAGCAAACGGTACCTTAAAAGCGACTTTAAGGTGGGTGTGACACGTGCTAGGCAGATACCCCTATACCTCTCTATGTCACTCGCCCCAAATCTTTGTCTTGTGCGTTCAAGACCCTGTGTTATCGGCATGATAATGCCGGCTGCTACCACTTCGGAACCACTCTCGTCTGTGCAGCAGCCCTTGGCCATGAAGAAGGTGTCAAGATCAGGCGTCTAGATTTTTCTGATCCACGAGGAGGCAAGTCGGCCTGCGATCGGAAGGCTGCGACTATAAAGTCACACATGAGGTTTTATCTTGACGCTGGAAATGATATTGAGACGCCTGAGCAGATGAGAGACCCGATACTCTCTTCTGGTGGAGTTCCTGGTGTTAACGTAGCATTGTGTGAGACTGTCCAAGTCCTGACGGTGCTATCTTCAAAGATAGAGGGTATTAGTCAGCTCAGTAATGTCGAGTGCAAGGAAGAGGGGCTATTAGTTTGGAGGGCGCATGGTATCGGCGATGGTAAACTCACCCCTACAGAGAGACTGCATTGCCCATCCCCATCTGACCTACCAACCCTTACCGGAGTTACTCGCTCCTACTCAAGGGCATTTCCATCTGTCAAGGAGAGGCGCACAAAAGCATCAGTTCTACCAGTGCATACCGAAGAGGAAGACGGTAACGTGGCGATCTTCAGCTGTCCTGAGGAGGGATATTCATCAATGTGAGATATTCATCAATGCAGCGGCATTTAGACTGTGGAAAAGACCAACGTGTTCTTGAGCGATATACTCTACTGGAAAGAGCTGCTTTTTGATATGCTCAAAGGCTTGAGGGGCCTACGCAGCTGTTCCCGAGCTGAACGCAGTTGCAGAACCGCCATCTTCTCACGACATGCTACCAAAGGGCTGGGCGCTCAAGTCAAGTGCTTCCCGTAGATGAAGATTTACGCTGGTCGCGAAAGCAAAAGAACTACCTGACTGAGAAATTTCAACAAGGTAAGAGGTCAGGACGAAAAAGTGATCCGGCATCAGTTGCGCATTCTATGATGTCTGCCGTGGACTCGCAAGGGAAACGGATATTCAGTAGGGAAGAGTTTCTGATTGCATCTCAGGTCGCTGGATTCTTCTCCAGACTTGCGGCAAAAAAGTCTCTGTTTAACGATGATGATCTTGAAGAGGAGATTCAATGTGCCACCCAGGAGGCAACCATCGAAGAATTGACGAATGAGGTTTCTCGGGAACTTTTGCCAGGACACCCCATCATGTGGGATAAATATAATCTATGCGAAATGACCTTAGGAGGGAAACTCAACACGACCAAGTTATCGGTTGCAAAGCTAAGAGACATTTGCGCCGGGCTTGACATTGCTGTTGATGTAACCATCAAACGTAAACAACCCTATGCAGACAAAACTGAGGAGTACTGTCAAAAATTTCGATGCAAAGCGGATAAGTCAAGCCCAAAGTTAGCGCAAGGGTGAGGTAGGGGGATGGGAAGAGAGAAATCGCAGGGATACGTTCTTCAGTATAACGACCCAAATACCACGCCAAACCCTAACCTAAGCATACGTCAATCGTGGGAGCACTATCATATGGACTTTCTTCTTAAAATCCACGTCACTAAGATGCTGCAGGGAATTTCTATAAGTTTGCGCTCAGCAGGAAATTCGTTTTCCGGCTTTCGCCCGAGTGTTTTTGTTTTCAAAATCTTCCAGAATATTTTTCCTTCCCCTCCCTCTCCCCCCTTGCCCATTTTTCCACTTAACACCTACTCCCTCGGCAAATATTTCCTCGCCCCAATCCTCCACAGTTACCAAATCTAAGATGGCGGCCTAATACGAAAATGTGCACTCGTGCGCCCAAAATACGCCGGCACTGCAGGCTAGAAAGGATGATCCCGAAAATCCTCTGCGGATTACTTTCATACCAGAGATGGTAAACATTTATGACCTTTTGTTTCCGTTACTGAAGGGGCATTAGAATTTTCGGTTTTGAAGTTTTGACTATTTTTCATATCGGTATTTCGGTTTCGGTACCAAAAAGCTTCGGTTTTTCAGTTTTTTAGCGTTTGCTTTTCGCTTTTTGTCAAAGATATTAGTGGTTTTCGGATTTGGTATCGGAGGTGGTTTTGGTTTTTCCAATTTGGGTCCCGGTCTGAACTCGAGCAGAGCCCTGGCAAGTCACCCAAATGTTTATTCACGATCTCGTTACTTCGTGATCTGATAACGCGATGTATCACAAATAGTATATTCGAGCATGAATCGCGATGGTTAGAACCTGGACACCCCACCCCCTGCTTTTTACGATCACCAAGACTCACTCAATCAGGGTCTGTTCTCTTCCGATATAATCCTCACAACGGAGAGAGGTGGAATTTTTGATATGATGATTATAATTAATGCAGGTTATCAGGGTCAAATTCACCATGCGAACTTTATTTCAGTTTTAATTTCAAATCCTATCTTTTTATTTATCATGCGTAGGTTATTCCCGCGTGGGTTATTACGGCGGTAAACCATTACGAAGTGTGGACTATTGCATAAATGACTGCCAAAGGTAGACTGGTTTCGAAAATATTTGTAAATAAAACGATTGGTTTCATAATCAAAACTAGAATAAAGCTTGAAAGGTAATTTTGACCCTGATAACGCACCTTACATAATCGAATATTTGATGATCGTCACCCACAGGGAATAGGGGTATTTAAAAAAGGGGTAAAGGGAAAAGGGATATTTAGAAAAACGATAAAAAAAGATCATGTCATAATTGGCCACTTATTGTACAAAAGCTCGCTAAAACAATACTACAAACATTGATTTCGGAAGGTCACGTGGATTAAATTTTATTTGAACGATTATTCTTCGTTTTATTTGTCATGAGTAGTTCCGCGTCAAGTAACCGTGCAATAGAAGCGGAGGACAATACAAAAAGGTCTCTAGGACTAAGGAAAAGCAGACGGTGATCATGACAACTTTAAAGAAGTAACCGCTTAATAGAGGGGAAAATTACAGTAATTTAGAGGTAACAATTTCGGAACTATGAAAACCGACCGCCCAATACAGGGTGACTGCTTCACATGGTGACGCTTAATACAGGTCCAACTGTACTGTTTTTCGCCTTCTTTCGAATTTTTAAAGAAAGGTTGTTTCTTGAAGTGTCTATTCACAATTTGGTTTTAAGTGAAATGAAGGAGACCGGCATATCTATAATAAAAGACGAACGACCGATGTAGCAAACAATGCCTAGAGAACGTTTCGAAACCAAAAATTGAATTCGCTACTCCATTATTTCTTGATATATTTATAGTCAAACCTAAAGAGTTTGACCATCGACTTTTCGAAAGAACAATACAACTTAGGCCCTGTTTATGAGCTGTTATTCTCTAAGATATGGCATCACGTCAAATAGTTTGCTATTTCCGCCTTTTGGCGTGACATAAGTAGTTTTCGCTGCAAATGCAGTCATCTAAAACGAATACTGTTGCATGCAGCATCTTACCAGTAGCACCGTGTTATCAGTGCCTTTACATTAGCGCTCCAATGCTGCTCCTCCACTGATGGTCGTCTTGTTTATCGTGCGATGAATCAGTGTGTGATAATCCTCTCTGAACTTGCACAAGCATGTCTTACCGAAGCTTCCCTGGAAGAATACGATACTCCGCTGGCCACCGAATGTTCTGTCGCAGGTGCCCAGAAATCAAGTCATTTACCAAAATTGGGAAATATTCGGAACGAACGCTCAGTCATAGGATAAAGGTAAAGTGGTGAGATATAGACGGATGTCGTCGGAAGCAGTTGAAAGTCACCGGAGAGCAGAATAACTCGAAGAGTTATTTCTAAGGGAATGATTCCTAAAGACTGGAAGAGTGCTAGAGCAACTCCAATTTTCAAAACTGGCTCGAAAGTTGACCCAGCCAACTACAGGCCAATTTTTTGTTCTTTTTGTAATTGCCAAACTTTTTGAAAAAAACCATCTTTAACCAGGTTTATTGGTTTAGACCTATGCATTCTACCCTTCAGCTCTTATTGACATTACAGACAACTAGTATCTCAATATCGACAACGGATTGACAAATGCCATTCTGTTTATTGACTTAAAGAAGGCTTTTGATACTATTGATCATGAGATCCTTCTGTCAAAATTGGAGCTGTATGGGTTTAAAGGTGTTAGTCTCAATCTTTTCCGAGACTACCTCTCAGATAGAACCCAGGTTACGGTTATAAAAAACGTAAATTCTGAAACTAGTTTCATAGGTTGTGGGGTGCCTCAAGGTTCAACTCTTGGCCCCCTACTTTATAGCGCATGCTCGCTAGTGTACTCTAGTTTGAGCACTCTGGCATGACTTAGACGATACCACAAAGGTTGGATCGTTTGGGGTGACCATATTGGTTCTCCTCCATCCTAGCATTAGCACTGCACTGATGAGGCCCAGAAGGCCGAAACAGTACTGTCTGCAGTTATATATATATATATATATATATATATTTATTTATTAAACGACTCGGGCAGTCAGAGGGCCAATAACTAAAATCAACCAATCAAAATGCTCTATTGCCGCTCCAATATTCTCTAAGTATTGGACCGGCACTGTCCCGAATGGTCCCGAATGATACCACACTTGTGTCCCTTTGAACTTTAGTCGTATAATAAATCTCTTATTAACCAAGCTTGCTCGGGACCGTACTGGAAGAATATCGGCCCTCGGTCTTTTTTGTACGGACCTCGCTACGCTCGGTCCCTAATGTCAAGACCTCCGGCCGATATTCTCCCAGTACGGCCCTCGCGCTTGGTTAATAAGATATATATATTAATGATCTCCCTAACTGTAACCTCCGATAGGACGTGAGAATTTACGCTGATGACGCTAATCTCACATTTGCCTCCGAATACCCTAATGAGTTGTTTTCAACCCTGACTCATGACTTGGGCAATCTGAAGCAATGGCTCGATTCTAACCGTCTAAGTCTTAATGTCCTCAAAACTAAATGTCTGTTTACAGGCACGAGGCACAAAATCTCGTAACTCCCTAGCGATCCATACATTTTGTCTTGATGGGCATTCAATTGAGAGAGTCAATAGTTACAAATACTTAGGCGTTCAGGTTGATGAAACACTCTCGTGGGAGGTTCACATCTCCAAAGTCATCGGTAAAGTTGCAAAATTAATTACTAGCTGCCCTGAGGAGGCTAAGACCGATATGTCCCCAGAGAACCCTTATTACTATTTACAAATCATTGTTTCTTCCGCATCTCGGTTATTGCAGCGCTGTTTGGGATTGTACTGGTAATGGTCTTTGCCAAAAATTAGAGAAACTTCAAAACAGGGCTGCACGTCTAATTACAGGGTCTAACTGGGATGCCAGCTCTGCCCCGATTCTTCATGCCCTTAATTGGGATAGCCTCGCTGACAGACGTGCAAAGCAACTGAAATCTTAAATGTTTAAAACTTTAAATAACCTCGTACCCATATACCTGTCTAATAAATTCACTAGCATTAATACTTTTCACAGGTATAATCTTAGAGATGCGCAACACAACCTCTTTATTCCGCGACCAAACACTGAGGCCCTAAAGAAAAGCTTTAGTTATAAGGGCGCAGTAACATGGAACAGCCTGTCAGTTGAGGCTAAGCAGGCCAATACTTTGAATTGTTTTTATTCCGCTATTGTACATTGTTTCTTTTATCTAGGATTTCATTATAAGTTAATACATTGTACACTATAGGTTAATACATTGTACATTATAGTTTAATACATTATGCATTAATACCCGGTTCACACTAATAAAACATGTCTAATTAAACAAAGTTTAATGAAACCCTGTTTAATAAACACTGGTTACCTGATTAACTCGTTCACACTGAACAGCAAGAGTTGACAACAACGCAGCCTCATGTTCATGCTCAGCCTCGTGTTCGTCTAATTGACGTAAAATGTTACAACATCAGATAGCCACAACATCTAAAATGTAAACAAAATGGCGGATGGGCGAAATATTGTGCTTTTGTTTTGGAAGAGACAGAGAGAGGAAAGCCGAAAAGTCGCGGAAAATCGCGCAAAGCTGTTCAGGAAGCGACTCTACCGATACTTCCGCCGCAGATGTCTTGTGTCATCTGTATTTTTAATGTGGTTGACGCGACAACTATTTCAATGCGCCCCAAGTTTACGTCGAGTTTGGAGTAAAAGCAGGTCTCAGTCCTTTTGGGACGAGATCTGCCAAGGCTGGAGCGATGATGATTGGGTAGAGGACTTCAGGGTGTCGAAGGTTTTGTTTGAATATCTGTGCGCTGAACTATCACCCCATATCGCGCAAAGGAACACGAACTTTCGTAAAGCCATTGCAGTTCGCCTTCGCGTTGCAGTTACTTTGTATTGGCTTGCCGACTCCGCTCGCTACAGAACTATTGGAAACTTGTTTGGCTTTGGAAAATCCACCGTATGTACCATCGTGAAACAGGTATACGAGGTACTTTCAGGTATTCTTCTTCCTCGGTATATTTTCTTTCCGCAAAATCAGCATGAAGCACAAGATCAGATCGATGGCTTTAGAGATCGTGCAGGGTTTCCTCAAGTAGTGGCCGCTCTTGACGGTTGCCATATCCCTATCATTGCACCTCTCCAAAGTCCGGAAGATTACGTGAATCGAAAAGGATTCCACGAAGTAACACTGCAGGGATTGGTTGACAGCAACTATCGTTTTATTGACATTTTTGTTGGATGGCCGGCGAAAGTTCACGACGCGCGGGTATTTAAAAGTTCACCGCTGTTTTCCCACTGTTGTGCGAGGACTTTCCCACCGCTTCAATTATCTCGAGTCATATCAGGTGTGAGAGTTCCACCCTTGATAGTTGGCTCTCTGCATATGCCCTCAGCGACTGGCTAATGAAGCCGTATACTGATAATGGGAACTTAACGCGAGAACAAGTGAATTTCAACAAGACTCTCAGCATGACAAGAGTGGTGGTGGAGAATGCCTATGGAAGGCTAAAGGGTAGGTTCAGAAGAATTGCAAAGAGGCTGGACCTCAACGTTGAGACTGTTTGTCTTGTCACTGCTGCCTGTTGTGTGTTGCACAACTTCTGTGAAGTCATGGGTGAAGACTTTAATGTGGAGTGGCTGCAAGGTGTGCAGCTCCATCTTGGTGTTTACCCAGTCAATCCAAACCAAGGACAAAACAGGAATGCTGTAGCCATCAGAGAAGCCATCAAGACATCTTTATTGTAATTACTGTGTGAATAGCCTCCCATGCAGACATTGTTTTGACTTTTCAGGCAACCTCTCCTAACAATGTCTGCTTGGGAGGCTAAAAAACAAAACAAAGTGGTAACTTTGTTACCAACACAAATTACGGTGCAGACCTGTGTTACATTTTGCTTATAAAATTGTTGTAGTTGGAAATTCTATGGTCATGCAAGTTTAATTGAAGAAAGATTTTAGCTGTTACATGTACTTTGTGAATCCAGAAACCATGATCAATTCAATAATTTTCCACTTTGACATTTTAATTGTGTATTTACCAATCACATGCAAGAGAAAACCACACACACAAAAAAAGCAATCAACATACTTAATTACCATTTAAAGCTGGCTTGAGCCACACCCTGATTTATCTCATATAGGGATTCTTTTCAATCTAGGGAATTTTTTCAAATTTCAGAAGGGCATCTTTGCCTCTTTATTAAAGACTCCCCCCTCCCACCCTAACCAGGTACTTACATTCTTATGACTATAAAACATCTTGCAATCTTGCATCCTTTACAGAGCATTTGCTCAGCACTGCAGTCCATTTGTGTGGGGGTTAAATCTTACATAGAATAGTCATTTTAAGCTGTTGTAGCTGTTTTGTTGCATTTGTTTTATAATAATAAAGTATTGTTAAATCAACAATATACAGAAAAAGAGTACTCTATTCTGATTATCAAATCATAGTGTGACATGAAATAATTTACTATTAACTGAATTGAGGTGAAATCAAATACTTAAGAGAGTATATCAGTTATGGAAGAGTACTATACATACATGACATACTAGATATGAATTGTATGAAGGCCTGCAAAAATTTGTTTTCAGCAATAAATTTTTAAAAAGTTCATACAGACTGAATTTGTTCCTGTGAAAAAGCAAGACATTCAAAATCACAAAAAAATAATTCATGCCAGACTGTTAGAATATTATATCAGCTGGGGCAGTGTGGTCACATGTAGATTTAATTATTTTACAGATACTGTGGCTCTGTTTAGGTCCAAATATTCAACTCCACGATGTGACACAGCCCCTTTAGTAACTTACAGTTAATTCACAGAATTTTCACCCACCAGTAACTTCAAAAAAAACTCGTGAAAATTTATTTTAAACTGACTTTGAAACCTTCTCTGAGCCTGCAAGCAGCTGAGAACAGTAAGAAGAGATTGTATTTCTTACAGTACATTCAACACTTCTGACTGGGTCGTATGATTGATAATATTATAAATCAAGTGTATTTTCAGGGAGTAACAAGAATGCCATAAATTGCAGTTTCCATAGTGTAAGAATTTTGTGTGTCCCACTCAAGCAGAACTTGATTCTTATTTTTGTACTCAGGTTAGTTCATGTGATTTCTTGTACATATATAAACAGTTTATAGGCATGTATATGTTGTAGTTCAATTTTATACTTGGTTCAAATTTTATTTTCCTTTGTTCTCGGTCATGTTCAGCTCTCTGGTGTTTTTAGCTACTTAGTTATTTCAGGGAGTTGGTAACCCTTAAACAAGTTTATCAAATCAGTTTTTTACAAATGACTGTAACTCCTAAATTATGGAGTAATAAAGTTGTTGTTGTTGTTCATGTTAATGTATGATAATGAGTTTGAAACAAAGGAAAATAAAATTTGAACCAAGTATGAAATTTAACTACAACATATACATTATCGTCATTGTATTTTGAGGTAGACTCTTGATGAATTGCAATTCCTGCACATGAAATAAGCAAAGTTCTGTTGATTCTGTATTGACTACTACATTTGTAAATCGAGGAATATTGGAATTCCCTGGGAGTTAGATTTAGAAAAATAACGTGGAATAAGTACTGAAATCACTGGAATTCTTAGTAGGTAAACAAAAACTGTAGGAAATTCTTCAATAATAGACACATACATAACATTAAGTGTATTTCTTGGGGGAATCCCATGTCTGACCCCCTACGGTGGCCCATAACTGCAAAACACAACACAAACACTGAAAACACAACACACACAAACTGAAAACACAAAACACAGACTAAAAACACCACAAACTTATTTGAAACGCAATACATTATCTGAAACACAACACACAACTAACAACACGACACAAACACTGAAAACACAACACACACAAGCTGAAAACACAACACACTTTCCTGTGTTTGTGTTGTGTAGGTGGCCCATAAGTGCAAAACACAATGTGTTGTGTCTCAGATAAATGTGTTGTGTTTTCAGTTTGTGTGTTGTGTTTTCAGTGTTTGTGTTGTGTTGTTAGTTGTGTCTCAGATAAGTGCATTGTGGTTCAAATAAGTTTGTGGTGTTTTTAGCGTGTGTTTTGTGTTTTCAGTTTGTGTGTGTTGTGTTGTCAGTGTTTGTGTTGTCAGATACAATGAAATATATAAAGTTCATATATTTTGAACTGCGGTATTAGATACGTATGATGCACGATCCTCGCAGTAGATAGCGCTATTTAAGCAATAGCGAAAATCAGACCTGAAAAAAATCAGGCCTGCACGGGATAACCTATAATAAAGGTTATTATACGTGCGATAGGTTATTATACGTGTATCATTATACGTGCATCATACGTATCTAATACCGCAGTTCAAAATATATGAACTTCATATATTTCATTGTATCTGATTTATCACTTTCACGGGTTTATTACGAATCAACTTAACGGCCTGCTCCCAGTTGGCTTGTTAGCTCAATTGGTAGAGCGCTGCACTAGTATCGCAGAGGTCAGTGGTTCGAGTCCCGTACAGGCCTGATTTTTTTCAGGTCTGATTTTCGCTATTGCTTAAATAGCGCTATCTACTGCGAGGATCGTGCATGATACGTATGTTTGTGTTTTTTTTGCACGTATGGGCCACGGTACTGCATGACCAGTGCATTTGAACGGATTTATTTACGGATATGATATGTGCCAGTAACAGTGAAAAGTCACATGCCTCATTCCTCATGCAGCCGAGGAGATACACTACAAATGTGCCCAGACTCGATACTTAAAATATCCGTCCAACATTAAAAGCAGGCTTAGGAAACCCAAGCTTGATATTTGAATAGTACTGAAAAAGGCGTTTAAAAATATGAGCCAAATCATTTGAGTAATGAAACACGCCTCCCGGTTAGCTCAATGGATAGAGCGCTGGACTGTAGTGCGGGAGGTCGAGGGTTCGAGCCCCGGCCGGACCAACACTCAAGGTCTTAAAATAAATGAGAAGAATTTGCTACCTTTCTATAACATCAAGAAATGGTTAGATATTCTAGTCTTCTCGGATAGGGACGAATAAATGGAGGTCCCGTCTCCTGCAGGGTTGCGGCAGGAGACGTTAATTTCCCACACACGAGATTACTGTGTGATGGATGTCCTCCCCTGGGGTGGGATGGGTGGATTAGGACAGCAGGTCCACATCAGCTATTACAGCTGCCAACTAATCAACCTGCTTAAAAAAATAAATGAACTTCACAACTACAGCGAATGAACTAACGATAATGCCGTCAAATTAAACAAGAAATATAATTTCAAGGAATGAACGTTTTAAAATCGCTCATAAGCTGGTCTAATTTTTTTCTAACGGCTCGCACAAAATGACAATACCGAACTGGAAACCGACGCCGGTATTTACTAGGTTCTACTTATGCAAAACCTGCGCCAGTTTCAGGAGAAATTATTGATCCTCCTTCCTTCGCTTCTCTGCTCTTTCTTCCTCTCGCTTCTCTCTTGCCGCTTCAGCTTCGATGAAGCTCTTGTCAGCCGCTTGCTGATACTCCATAAAGGACTCAAACATTTTGTCAAATTTTGTAAAGACATCAGACGCGGTTTTCCTCTTTTTATTTGCCTTTAAGACGGCCGACTGACGGGATACCGGCTTCTTTGTTTCGTCGGCTTCCGTTACACCTGAAGGAACAAGTTACATGGCGACCGCCAAACCTTCAAACGGTTGCTTAAACATGAAAGCCAAGAGAGACATAAAATATGATAAATTGACTTTTGGTTTAGTTATCTCAATATTACACTGTAATATACGGATACACCTGTCTCTTATCTCCTTGTACGCATTCAAAAACTCTCCAAACGTATTGATTGAATTGATTATTACTTTTTTTGAGAAGTCAGATTTTAGAGTTTATATTGTAGATTAATAATTGTTGTTAACTAGACTGTTGTCCCCAATATTAGCTTGTGCCTGTGCTGCTAAATATTTTTGACACTGAAACAAACTTGGGTTGTGACGTTACTTTTACAGACGACGATAGATGTTGCTTTTGAACACCATTGTATTGTCTGGCCCTCCAATCGGAGGGCCAGACAATACTTACCTGTCACCGCTGTCACAACTTACAACTTACACAACTTACCTGTCACCGCTGTCACACAGTTGAAAGGTTTCTCAAGGTTTTCGGACCTTTCGTTGCTGCTGCCAGGGATGTTTACGTTCGGCTCAACGTTTTCTGCTTTTGTTTTTTCTCCATCACCGTCGCCATCAATGGAAATTGTTGCGGACTTTGTAATCACCTTTGGATTTGTACATGGCTTGTCCGTCATTAGCTCGTCCACTTCGTCAAAGAAAGCCCGCTTCTTCTTTGGTGTGGCATTTCCCGTCTTGGTGCATGCGTCTTTGTAACTTCTGTACGCGCTTATCAGTGTGAATTCGTGTCTTGCAACTGCTGTCGTCTCTGTCTTCGTAGCCTGCAGCTCGAAGATATGCTGCAATTTCTAGCCATGTAGTCTTTTTTCGTGTACATGATTTTAGCTTAAGCTGGATATTCTCGTCTCCCCACTTTTCAAGCAACAGGAGGGTTTCTTTATGCTCCTAAACTCCTCCGCGCGTTTTGGTTTCTGTCGCCATTTTGAATAGGTTTTATCAAACACGATTGTTAAACTACCTGACGAGGTAATTTTGTTAAACACGGTTTAAGACGCGTTTTCTTAAACGCGTCCGCAGTGTGAACGGCTAGTCCTCTTAAATATGTTTATCAAAAGAAGTTTAAAACATCTTTAAGCTTTGGTGTGAACGGAGTATAAGATTCTTCTATCTCAGTATTTATTATAGGTTAGTTTTTAAGTCTTAGTTAAATGGGCCCGGCTCTTTTGAAGACCACTTATTAGTGATAAGGATTCCGTGGCTAAATAAAGACTGATTTATTGATTTATTTATTGATTGATTGATTGTTGTTACAGTTCTTTTACGTGTTAGGGGCCGACCATTAGGCTTTTGTACATTATGCCAGCATTTTTTCGAGCATTTTACTGAGGCAAAAGCATTGAGCATTATTTGAGCATTTTAGTGTCATTTTCCCGGAAAATTAATTTTTTGCGAGAAAATAAAATAGAAATTAACTTGTTTGAGTCCCGCTTTTAATTCAAGAAAAAACCTAATACAGCTGAGTGGAGACTGAGGACAAGTCAGCGGTTTTGCCTTTCAAGACTCAAAAGGTGACCATGTTTGTTTTCTTCGTGACCCGTGTAAGTTACACGGGTTAAGAAGAAAACATAAACCTGTATACGTTGCTGTTACTTGCAACACTTGTACGTAAGTGTAAACTTTCAAATTAATTAAAAAAAACCTTTGTATAATGAGCATTATCCGAGCATTAAAGTTACTTTTTGGGGGGAGACCGAGCATTTTAGAGGGAAAAATGGAGCATTAAGGTGGAGCATTTTAGTGGGGAAACAAAAGTATAATGTACAAAAGCCTACCGACCATTTAACTCTTTAGGGTGGGAGTGGGTGATTTTGAAAAAAATTTCCTGCAAGCGCTTGATAGAAGAAAAAAAATTGCATGCAGCCCAAATGTAACATAAGAAAAAGGGCATTTAGAACGGAAAAAATATCCTGCACAGCAGATTGCAAGAAAAAACTTCTTAATGACCAGAAATCACCCACCCCTCCCCCTCAAAAGTTAAATGGTCGGCCCCTTAAGCGCAGTGACATTGTAATTTGGCGGAATCGCATGATTCGGGTTACAAATGAAACTGACAGTCCGAGTGCATCCCTTGATCACAATGAAAAATTATTTTGCACTCTTAGTGCGCACTTTTTACTTGACGGCTTGAGAAAGATAACGAATAAAAAATTAATTTGAACGAAGAACCTACAAATTCTTCATCTTTCGGCTACGAATCATCATGTTATCTCATCTATATTGTTTGATTGTAGTTTTCACACAAATGTTAATTATAACAAAATATACGTTTATCCAAATATTTGTCTTCATTTTCATCAAGGAGCTTTCGATGAACCCACCCTTATTGTTTTTTCCAACTCGAGCACGTGGGGATGAATACTTTCCATAGCTGAGCATTTTTAAAATTCGTTAAAAAGGGAGAATATTACCAAATCAGACTTTTCATAAATATTTTTCGATGCATTTCCCAGTTCTAAAGAAAACGATTAATTAGAATTCCTGTATGTAGTATATGCGTGACAAGGAAGGTGACAAGAATTAAGATGTGCTTTCTTTTTCATGCTAAGAATGAAAAAAAAAAGTCAATCGTACGCAGTAATTAATTCTACGCCTTTCTTCAATCCCACTCTGATAGTTACAGTTGAAAAGTAAATAGAACCCAGCGCCCTTTAATTCATTGTTATGTATAATTATGCATTTCGGTATGTTAGTCGAAGACCAGGGAACGAAAAAAAATTTACTTATTTATTCTATCTATTTATTTATTTAGTTGCTACTTACATACACACACACAAACGCACACACGAACACACATACACACACACACACACACACACACACACACACACAAATAAATTAGAGTTGTTTTTAGCAATCTAAAATGATAACTTTAATAATATTATTTCACAGCAATCTATACTTAAACTAGATAAAATTACAATTTAGGGTCATCTGCAAATAGGACGAAAAAACCCCGTAGCCTTAACCTTAACCCTTTCTGGATCACCAGATTTGAATATGGGACGAACTTTCGTTACTTTAAAGGTGTCCGGAAAACACCCAGTCTCTAAAGAGAGATTAAAAATCTTTGTTGAGGGCTCAACAATAATTTATTTATTTATTTATTTATTTCATGATTCGCCCGAGGGCAGGTGATAATATAATAGGACTCTAGGTCCCCTATAAAATATCAACACCCAAACCCAACCCCGAGTATCAAAGAGAAAGGTGGAAAACCAATCGCAACCCAAAGTACCCATTAATTTTTTTTTTTTTATATAAGAAAAGAGAAAAAGTAACAACAATTAGCAACTACAAATATTCATACGATTAACTCTACGACATTAAGGACAATATAGCTTATATGAACGAATGTTGTCTCCATCAAATACCAATTTAAGCCTTTCAAAGAAGAAATACTTTAACTTATTTTTAAAAGAAGAAATGGAAGCTTGTGACTTAATATTATCGGGAATGGCGTTCCATAAATTAGCTAGACGGTTGAAAAAGGAATCGCGAAACAAACAAGTTTTGAAAGGCGGCGTATCATGATAAATGCCTGAGCTGCCACGGCGGGATATGCTATTGCAGTACTGAATGTAATTGTGAATGTTTAAGTTAATATCACCAGACATGCATTTAAAGAAAAAAAACTAGGTCGAGGTACTCGAGCCAATAATTAAGCGGTAATAACTTTAGCCGCAGTAACCTATCCTTATAACTAAGGGTGTCTGATTTGCAAATAAACTTGGTAGCACGTCTTTGAGTCTTTTCAACTAACTTAAGGTCTTGGATTATGGATTGAGAGGCCCACACCTAAGGTGCGTAACAGAAATAACAACGCATCAAAGATGTATATAACAAAATTAATGTCTTAGTGTTCAGTAAGGAAAAGCAGTTCCTTTTGATGAATCCCATCTTTCTGTTGGCTTTCGAGACAATTGCTGTTAAATGATGGTTCCAGGTTGGATCTTTTGTGATCGTGATACCAAGATCTTTCTCTTTAGTTACCACTTCCTTGTTGCTTCCTTACAGTTAAGTAGCTCTCAAACCATTTAAGTAGAGGGCCGTCAACCCCAAAGTAGTGTAGCTTTGACAGAAGTTTTTGGTGGCAAACGGAGTCAAAAGCTTTTGAGAAATCAAGGTAAATGATGTCAGTTTCCAATCCTTTGTCGAGATTACTGCCTATTTCATGAAAGACTTGAAGCAGTTGAGTGGTACACGAAAGTCCTTTGATGAAACCATGTTCCATAGGAAAGAGAGCTTCAGATATGTGTGGGAGAAGACGTATCAGGACACATTTTTCTTGAATCTTGGACAGGACGGACAGAAGTGAAATAGGACGATAATTGGCTACGTCTTCCTTGCTATCTCTCTTATGTCAATAATGTCAATAGCGGGTTTAATAATTCTCATCGGAATGTTGTCAATGGTATGAACTATTTGTTTAAGTTCTTCTCCAAATCAAACCGGGCTTTCCTGAGTAAGGTTCTCTGAAGGAAAAACTAAGGTTGGAAGTCGTATAAGGGATCTAAATGACCACCCAGACCCAGCCAGCGGATGGATCAAACTATGGAAATCACGGTGACAGCAGAGTATCTGCCAAAGGGTATTCTTAAACTCTGGCATTCTGAACGGATAGATTGCTACGTTAATAAGAGAATTGCTAAATTGTAATACCCTGACGATTAATGTTGTCAATTGCAAATAAGGAAAACTTGTAGTCACGCCCAAATATGTCAATACACTAAGAATTTGAAATGGAAGCCAAGCGAAAATAGAAGCTCCTGTTATCAAAAATAAAGTCTTAGTTAATCTCGCTTCTCTTAAGCCGACATGATTTTGTATACCCACTGCTGATCTTTGATTCTTCCAGATAACATAATATGCCCTACACATTACTAAAAGAGGCGCTGCAGGACAAAAAATCAGAAGGCCTATTAATAACTTTTTAAGAGTAAATAATAAAAATGCAGTTATTGCTGCTATGACCCATGGTGTGGCAATGGCACAGATGTAAGCACGAAGTCTCATAGTTCTGTGACGATGAGGCCAGACAACGGCAAACATCCTCTCGAGGGAAATGACGCCAAGGGTGTAGATCGAAGCTAAGGCTGTGAAAACGTCAACAAGGAAGAATACTTTACGTACTGTTACCGAGGATGTTTCATATGAAGCTATCAAAAGGGGAATGGAAAAAACCAACCAGTAAATCAGCAACAGACAAGCTGATTAGCAGATAAGAAGCACGTTTGCGATGTCTCTGTTCATGAAATATCCAAACAGTTAGAGTATTTCCAGAAACGATCAATGTTGTTAATGTTCCAAAACACCAGCGCCAGAACACGTTCCACGCGTTAAAATTCATGCGAGCGGGTCACGGTTGAGTCTTTATATCTTGCAAGAATACCCTTTTGATAAACAAACCACAAATAAAATGAACAGAACAAATGAAAAAAAACCACCTGTTCTGACAGAACAACAATGCAATATTCAATCAGGTTTCGATAAAAACCGCATTACGAACCATCATAGCGACCAGCTCCCGGTTGATTTGTTATCTCAGTTGGTAGAGCACTGCACCAGTATTGCAAGTGGTCATGGCTTTAAATTACATACAGGCCTGAAATTTTTCAGGCCTTATTCTCACTATTGCTCAAGTACTGTTTATTAATGCCACGATCGCTTTGATTTTCAACCACATTGTTAGTTTTTACCTAGTATTACCTTTTTTTCTTAATTTTTTTATGTACTTAGTTTTTCAGGCCCTAGAAGAAGATTTCTCATAATTTGACTACTTGAGGATGATTTTTCTCACAAGATAAACAAACGGCTGCAATGGGGAGAAGGTCTGCTAATAGACGAAAATCTATAGAAAGAAATCTTAAGGAGAAGAAACTGCCTCAAGAATAACTTTATAGCGAAGGCGCATATATTCGAGGTGGCAAACAGAGGAACTCGTTTATAACCTCTTTGTTGAACAGGCGAACTGATCCTAATCTATTCTAAAAGTGACATTCTTCTCGATATGTCACTAGGTCGTTTTTCGGAGTACGGAATTGTCATGTTAAATCTGTAAGATGGTATCGTTTTGAAGAAATGCTTACTGACTCGAGCTTAGGCAATTGAAATCACATATTGAACAGAATTCTGCCAGCTGACAATAAAGTGCAAGTGAATATTTACCTGACATCAAGACTTTCAAAGGCGGAATATATCCAAGCCTTCCTTCCTTTTAAGAAGGGTACACTGACTTCCGTCGTTGGAGCGTCTAAGCCTTTGTTTTCTTTGGCTGGTTTGTCTACTTTTTGATAAACGCACGATAAATTGAGCTTACAGAAATGAAGAGAGGCTTTTCGTGTTTCCTATACACAAAGCGAGTTCGTACTGCACAAGTTGAAGTTTCGAACGCAATTTGGTCGCAATTCACTAAAAGGGATGACTATATAACAAAGTCAATAAAGAAGGTAGGAATTATCTGTAAAGTGATTATGCAAAAAAAAGATACTACATATGTTGATCTGTCATAAATTGTAAATGGTCTTTAAGGTCACCTTATACCATAATTGTTTGGTAAACTGATGCTCGCTGAACCCGAGCAATTAACTAAACTTTAAATGTTTATGAGCTGTCGGTTTCTTCCAAAAGGATAAAAGTAAACTCTACATGACGATGGCGGAATAATTCCCACTTTGGCTTCCTATAATGGAACTTTGAGAATTTGAAAACTTACATTGAGAATTTGGCCATACACGAGAAGAAGGTTAACGTCGCCATCGGAAGTAAATGAAAAAGGCGTTTTATTATCACATTTCTCATGCATTTCTACCTCATAGCTTAACAGATATAATTCCTGTCAGTACGAAAACGTCAGAAGAATAGATTTTAATGCCGCTGATCTTCAACTTAAGCATCAGAAAGAAAAATAAGAGTAATCAGCAAATCAACAGTGGTTTAGCGTGGTCTGTACTTGACAACGACACTTGTCATCACAGGTAGTCACACGATTTCAAGTATAATTTGAATAACTAAACTCGAGCTTTTTTAAAGCAGTCTTCAGGAAATCAGTTTAACAGTGGTTTAGTGTGGTCTGTGCTCTTATCGACAACGATATTCGTCATCTCAGTCGTCAAAATGTAGTGGACTCACGAGGCACAGCCTCTGAATTAGACTTCGCGAAGAGGAAAAACTTGAATCTGTCTTTGTCGTCGACGTCGTGATTTAAATAAGGCAATAACAGCTCTCCTAAAGCCGGGTATTCTAATCAGCTATAAGATAGGATTGACAAGAGAGTTGGTGTGAAAAAAGAGAATGAAAGAGGATTCTAAGTGGAAATATGTAAATCCAGGTAACGACGTAACATAATCAGTGGAATAACTGAAAAAGATGTTTACAATATAAGGAAGCCACAAGGCTAGTGAGAGAATTGTAACGATAAACAAAGTCACTGTAAGTTTTCCCTCTCTGCTGGCAGCATCACGGTGCAAGACCTGCGGTCCAAAATAAACCTTGAAAAAAGTCAGAGCATACGAAAACAATATTATAAGCAAGCAAAATGCGTTGAATGAGTCCCAGAAATAAAAGAAACCTGACCATTTTCCAAAATTTATAAGAGCCACATTAACAAGTGAGAAGGACCCGCCTAAAATCCAAACAAAAGTGATTATAATTTTATAAATCCATAACTTCAAAACACGATGTTTGAACGGCCAAAGTGTTGCATGCAGCCTCTCTAAGGAAATGACAGTGATATTTGTCAAGGAACTAATAAGAAAGGTATAATAAACGGCTAATCGTATAAGTGACATATAGTACGGCCAAGAAGACCTCCAACTGTTACAAAACCATCCATAAAAATAAAACTCATTAATTGTGCAGAATCCTCCTACTAGCATATCTGCAACGGCCAAATTGATTAGCAAGTAAGCACTACGGTTTCGAAAATTACGATGCTTTCTAAAAACGATAATAGTGATAAAATTAAGAGTTACTGTGGCAATCGCCACTGCTAATGTAACAGTTAGCCAGATTATGCAATCAGTTTTTGGGAGCATCTATAGAACTGATTCCTTTTCTTTTCCGCCTTTCGTGGTAAAATGAATAACTCGTCTATCTGTTGAGAAAAGTTGAATAATGTAATAAGAGCGTACAAAAGTCGTATTTTAGGGGAATTAAAATTCCTCTATTATGCGTTTGAAATTTTAGTTTACAGGCAAATCCTGACAGGTCTTGTAACTATTTTACTTCTTTCATAGCTCATATTCCTACTGATATATCATCATCATCGTCAGTCTTCTTCGTGCTCTGTTGCGCATAAGACCTTGATACTTCTCTTCCATCGCTCCCAGTCTCTTGCAATAATCCTCGCTTCTTCCCACGACTTCCAACCTTCCTCACTTCTTTCCTTTTCAATCGATCGCCTCCAAGTTGTTTTGGGCGTGGCCACCTTTCTCTTACCGTCTGGCGACCATGTGAGGGCTATTACTACTAATATCTTTATATATATATGTATATATATTTTTAGTTTATGTAGCTTGTTCGGGTGATGACGAATAAAGGTGTAGTGAACATGACAACGAAAACGAAATTTAAAGAGTTAAGTTATGTGGTCACTTAGCTAAGCATGGTCATTTTTGTTTTGCGAAAGAGACCCCATGGTAGTACGCTTTATTGCAAAATTATATTTCGTTTTATTTTTATGCTTTTTTTCAGCTTTAGGCAAAAAACGAAAAGCTTTTATCGAAAATTATCTGCTAGCAATAGAGGGGTAAAAGTAAGCTTTTAGACCGATAGATAGCTATTATTTATGAACATCATTATGTTCCTGATGAAATTCATATTTCGCTGCAAAGATGAACACATGTCGAGGCCAAGGAGTAAAAAGGAATCGTGTGAATTGTCAGGATTGAATTAAGGGCGCCTATAAGTGTCACCGGCCAGACGAAATCTGACGTTTATTTATGCGTTCGTTCAAGAAATATACCTGCCAACTTTGTTTTGAAACTGAGTTAGCCTTTTATCACACTTACCCCTATGGAGTAGCCTGCAGGTTTCTTAACGGATAGAAGAGCAGAAGACGGTCTGTAGCAAGATGAAATAAAATCTCCAATAATTCGTGGCTTCAATTTCTGAATGATTATGTCACGAGAAGGGACTTTACATACCAAGTTTATGAATCAAGCTGATGTAAAAGACGTGCGTCCGGCAATAGTCGCCATCAAAGCAAACCGCCAATTCTTTATGCTGAAAGCATCATAAGGGTTTTGAAAGGTTCTTCAGGTTTTAAACTTCTCGTGCAGATGTTTTATCATAGGTAAAAACAGAAATCAATTATCTTCTTAAATGTGATTTACAACAAGCAGCTTGGGGTCTCTAAAAAATTCTCTGCTTTTAGTGATAATGGATTTGTTCTAAATCAGAGAATACTATTGTTCTCAGCTATCGGTGAATAACAACGCTGATATTTTGAAATTCTGCTTCCGTGGAAATTAACTTTTTAATAATTTATGCAGAATCGAGAATAAAGAATCCGACAGTTTTAAATATGAAAAAAAAAAAAAAGTCGTTAAGGACGTTTTTATTCATTCGTTTCCGAACTACCTCAGTTAGACTCAAAAACATTGCCAAAACAAATTACAGTTATCTCTGATTTTTTTTTGGTTTGTTTTTTGTTTTTGCTTTTGTGTTTCATTCTCTAGAATCGAAATAATGCATATCAAATTCGAATTCCGTATGGGAGACTGTTTACAAATAAATATTAAAATTGATTCATCCCGAGAGCTTGGACCGGTAGTCACCCTTGCTGAACTCTATTTTTTCATTGACATTTTATTTTAATTTTTTTCCTAAGAACCGCGTGGTTGATTTCTCAGGAAAAAAAAATTAATAAATGAATAAATATATTGGTAAGTAAAGAACACGAGATAGTGAAAGCATGAAAAGGAAGTCTTTTAATTCGGGCTTTGAGAAATTTGAATTTCACTCAGGTTATCTATGGATAGTCTCCAACAAAAGAGTATATTTGCGAGACGTCTGTGGACAGGTAATGATGGTAGAGTGTTACCGGAACTTCCAGAGACATTTGGATGGAACACTTACTGCCTCAGATTCCCTGCTCCTTTCAGTGTTGGTCTGCAAGATGGCATGGGCGCATCGGCCATTAACAAAATTGGAAGGCCTTATGAACATTATAGACGTCGCTTACTGAATTGTCCCAACTAATTATGTCTGGGAATGTGGATTGTTGCGGAAAGTGATATTTTAACAACAACATGATGGCTTAGTTTCTCAACTGAGTTCAAGACAGCTCATAATTTGGTTAAGGCAGTCAACAGAAAATATCTAAACTGGTGGAAAGTATCAGCAACGAGATTACTAATTACGGCATGATGATCAATTTTAGTCAGGCTGTAGAATTTCTGTAGATAAGCAGTAAAATTTTATTGATGAATTAAAACGGAGCTAATCAGGTTAAAATCAACGTATCATCATTTTCGTTACATGTCATGGACAGGAAAAACTCGAACTTGTCCTCTACGGTGACGGCGTAGTTTAAGTAAAGCAATAAAAGCTCTTCTGAAACCTGGTATTTTAATAACATATAAAATAGGATTAACGAGAGAATTTGTGTGAAATAAAACCCTGAAAAGGTAAGCTGAGCGGGAATATACTACGCTTGGCTTCGAAATATTATAATTAGTGGAAGGAAAGAAAAAAGGGCAACAACATAAGGTAGCCACAAAATTAAAGAAGGAAATGTTGCCATGAAAAATGTCGTGGTGAGTAGTCTTTCTCTACGAACAGCGTTTTGATTTAAGACCTACCATCCGTAATTAACTTTTAGAAAAATTGAAGCATAAGAAACAAAGATTACCAGCAGGCAAATTGCATTGAATGAATTCCAAATATAAAAGTAGATTAAAAGTCTTTCGTAATGCAAAAATATGATATAGGAAAACGAGATTAGTCCCGCAAAAATCCAAATGAAAGTAATGGTTAACTTGTAGATCCATAGTTTTGCAATGCGACGTCTGAACGGCAAAAATGTTGCGTGCAGTCGTTCCAGAGAAAGGACGGTCATTGTAGATAAGGAACTGAGAAGAAAAATATAGAATGGGGAATCGCAGGTAAGAAAACCAGCCAGGTTTACTTTTCTCCCAAATTTTACAAAACCGTCCATAGGAATAGAATACGTCAACAAATCTTCCGACCAACGTATCAGCAACGGCTAAATTGATAAGTAAGTAGGCACTGCGGTTGGGATTATGGCGATGTTTTTTAAGGACAATAACAGCAATGGCGTTGAGAATTACTGTGGCGAACGGAGCCGCTAAAGCCAATGCGAGCCAGGTTATACACTCGGGTTTGCAGAACATCTCCTTCTCCAACGAGTTCTGTACGGAAGATAGAATAAGAAAAGTACGAAATTGTGGGTCTAGGGTCGTTTGGCTCTGTATTATGATAGCAGACAAAGAACTAATAAATCTCCATAACTGGAAGAAAAAATAAGATCTTAATCGTAGTATTTACCAGTTTCTTTGGTTATCTGTACATTTATTACTCCTTTTTCTTTTACTTATCTGAGTTTTACCCGATTTATTAATTTATTTATGTATCCATTTTCTTTTACTCTTTTATTTCGATATTGGTTTGTGTAATGATAAGTTATTTGTTCTTTACATAGATTATTATATTTCATGTTTCAGATGCAGCAGCAACACAAAAGGTATCGTAGACACAGCGACATAGAGAAATAATATTTATGATGAGTATCATACGCTTTTAATAAAACACCTGTCATATTTAACAATTATTCGCCGAAGGCGAGGTGAATATCGTCCAATAAGTGTAAGGAAAGATTGCCATATCTTGTTAATTACCTAATCATTCTAAGCAACATATGGCAATCTGCGGTCTTTCCTTACACTTAGGTTGTACGGAAAGCCGTAAAACTCTTGAACAAAAGCTCATCTTTCAAACCGCCAGTCTAAATCTCACAGGTATCAACAAACGCTTTTCATTCCATTAATTTATTCGTGTTTTTCTCGTTGCCATGTTCCCACCAATCACGTAGCTCCATTTTCTGCCTTTAAAAGCACACACAACCCACAATTCTTCTATTCGCTCCAAGGAAGGGCTAACGCTCGAAACGTCAGCTTTTATAATCGTAACGGTGGCTAATTTACCATTTCAACTTTGTTGATATATTGAAATTATTTCGTTACCCCCACCGACGCAGCCCCAAACAGTTTCTTTTGGAAACTATCAGCCTTTACGCATTAGCTACCACTTGCAAAGTATTCAAGTAATTTATATTACTGAAAACGCCATAGCGTTTTCAAAAAGTTCCGTAAAAGAAGAGATTTCACTTCTTGACAAAAGTCAAATTCATTTTCTTCCTCCAAATGAAGTTAGTCTCTTGCAGTCTTCTTCAAAGATATTTTATCTGTAGTGAGTTTAGCCTGTATTGATCATCGGAAAAATTGCTAGGGAAAAGCGCAAACATCGGCGACCTTTGATTAACTCTGGCCGGATTTAATGAGCATTCTCCAAAATACATTTAAAAGGGCTAATTATGCTTCCGACGAAAGTTAAGGAAAAATTTTCCAAAGAAACTATTTTAGACTTTCTATGCCGCCATCTTATTCTATTCAGTAAAATATCCATGCGGGGATGTTTTAAAAATTTGATCGTCCAGGAAGTCGAAAATTTTGTCTGAAGAGCCGTCAGGCGTAATTTTGACGACTTATTGCTCAGTATTTTGGCTTGCGGCTAAAAATTACGGCTACCAGTTTTGATTACAACTTGTTATGGAGAGTGCCCGTATTTTCTTGAAAGCGGTGAGTTACGGAATTACTAATATATAGATTTAGCCAGGCCTAAAAGCGGAGCTCCCAATAAGTGAAAATTTTGCAATAAAATTTCTTTACATATATTAAAAAATTTTTAGCCAAAAATTCATTCTGTATAGATTAAACCCATTGACACTTACGTGTAACAAGTGCCTGTGAAATTAAAAGTCAAAATTTTGGAGAAACCAAAAAAGCAAAGACAATCCGCAGTAAATTTTTAAAAATCATCTTTTCCAATAAAACAAGCTTCAGCGAAAGAAGACTAATTAAAGAACTTATTTCCGACGAAAAAAGCGATAGGTGCATATTACGTTTTAACTCAAAAATCAAGATGAAAGATAAAAGTCGCTAGATATTTTCGCATGTGTGCAAATAAGCATGTGGATCATATTTCAAAATGGAATATGCGAATTTGTCCGTGAGTGAAGAGATCTCAAGCTCCATGGAATCTATCAATAGGAAGCAAGACTAAAATGGTCAAGAAATAGTTCGGGACGACAGATTTATTCAAAACAGTTTTTTATTTACTGTTCTAAGCGAAAAACGTACGAATTTCTTACGTGTACAAAGCGCACGCGGTAAAATTCATCATGCTTAGACACAGGCAGCCCAAGCTCACTACCAGAAAAGCGGACGTGACTCTTACCGTGTTGCGCAACGTTTTATATTTATAAAGGTTTGTATGGGATGTTATCGGTTTGCCTTAAAAGAGAGAAAAAAAATGTCTTGTTTTGAAATAAAATGGACTTATCTTATTGCCTTGTTGTTTTCTTTGTTGATTCCTAGCGTCTCAGGCCATTTTGAAGCGTTTTCAACTTGAACACCAACATAGCGCTAACTCGCCGAAAACGCTTCAAAATGGCCTGAGACGCTAGGAATCAACAAAGAAAACAACAAGGAAATATGGTAAGTCAATTTTATTTCAAAACAAGACATTTTTTTTCTCTCTTTTAAGGCAAACCGATAACACCCCATACAAACCTTTATAAATATAAAATGTTGCGCAACACGGTAAGAGTCACGTCCGCTTTCTAGTAGTGAGCTTGGGCTGCCTGTGGCTTAGATCATTGTTTACTTGCCTTCAAGGACAGAAATCTTCTATAAAAAGTACTTTTTGAGCACATTTTTACTTGAACATAATATTTACCGGGTCATCAAATCGGTAAATTGTCGCTACGCCCTGCTTGAAGTCCGAAAGTTCGGTTTTCACTATACGTCCATAATTCTCATCGCCTTAGAGAATCGTAGTGTCGTTGACTCGAGAGCTTATTCTGTCACCTTTAAGACCTAGATATCCATTCTTTTCCAAGCACAGTATTCTATAGCATTGTTACTTTACATTCTGAGTTCCACAAGGTCTAACTCGATCGCAAATGAA
This sequence comes from Stylophora pistillata, assembly GCF_964205215.1. Classification (NCBI taxonomy): domain Eukaryota; kingdom Metazoa; phylum Cnidaria; class Anthozoa; order Scleractinia; family Pocilloporidae; genus Stylophora; species Stylophora pistillata. The sequence goes on from NC_142521.1 coordinate 46,045,054, forward strand.
CAAAAAATCCGACCTGAAAATTTTGAGGGTCGCCCGCGCGGACGCCATATTTTCAAGTTTGATCATATAGTACTTTCGTTATGGCAGACATGACAGAGGGCACATACGTAAGTACATACGTACGTACGTTCGGTCAGTCACCTGACAACCAAACGACAAGACAACGACGCAAGAGTTACACTTTTCAAATTTCAATTTATAACCAACAAACCTCTCAACCATTTTGGCCGCCTAGGGGTGACTAACATCTAATTTCATCATTTATAATATTACCCCTGGATCAAACATTGAGGTCACGAACTTAAATGGAATGATCACCAACTATAGAAGCTCTTGATTGTTCGACAAATTCTCCTTGTCAGCTCCTAATGAAGTGTGTAGAAAACTGTATGGAGAAATGATGTTAGGGTATAAATACGGCCAAGAGGCATTTCATTTTACGATTTTTTCCTCTGTCTGTTGGTTGGGCAACTTTTAAAAAAATATTAAAATGATATGATGATGTTAATAAAGATAAAAGATAAAATCATGTAAGCCTCCTTGGACCAATTAGAGTTTGAAATGATGAATGAGACGCGCGCTTACTAAATATAGAGAAAATGTTTATTGATTTACACTTATTTATGTATGTGTAATATAACAAAACAAGAACATCTTTCAACGAAATTGAGTCTATAATTACACAAACAATATAAGTACAAAAACTCTGGCGTATAGAATAACCTTGTATACTTCAATTCTATCCTAATCATATTGTAACTGATATCAATACTCTATAACCAAGTTCATATGTGTGTTACTGAAGGTAAAGATTTATTTCTGGCGAAAAATGCTTTAAATCTATTAACGCCCATTTAATCATTGTGCGTGGTTCTGTTCAGAAAACGGCCGGTAGACTAAATTCTAAAAAACTTAAGGAAATGTAACCAGCTGTTCCACAAAATAATTAAATTAAGACACTTTTTTCCCTGAGGCTCAGGAATAAAAAAAAAACTCAGAATAGGCAAGGGGTAAATAAATAAGTATGAAAAAGAGTTAAAAGCATGCTCCTTCCTTCTTCCCTTTTGATGCAAAATCAGGCCCAATTAAGGATTTATTCATGTATTACCAAGCCATATCATAGGCCATTAGTAGGATAAACTTTACCCTGTCTTTGCTGTTGACAACGTGTTCTACAAAGGGCAATGAAAGCTCTCCTATACCCCGGTATTTTAAGAAGGTATAACAGAGGATTTATGAGAGAGTTGGTATGAAATAGAAAAACGAAAAAGTAAAACAAGCGAACAGGTAAGACTATAACATGTTTATAGACGACAAACGAGGTAACAACATAGGGAAGCCACAAGGCCAGAGAAAGAAATGTTACAACGAACAGGGTCACAGTCAGTTTTCTGTCTCTGGAAGGAGAGCTATGGTGCAAACCGTGTGAAGCGTTACGAACTTTAAAAAAAATTGAGGCGTGAGAAATACAGATCACCGACAAACAGAATGCATTAAGCAAATTCCATGAATAAAATGAATAAGAAAAAGAGGCGACCGCGGCACTAATCCAAGTAACAGCAATCATTGCTTTGTAAATCCACTTTTTCATAACGCGATGTCTGAATGGCCAAAATGTTGCATGCAACCGCTCCAAAGAAATGACAGTCATATTTGTTAAGGAACAACTCAGAAAAAGGAGGACGAAAGCTGACCTTAGGTAATTAAATCTGTATGAATCAAAGTTCCAAATATCACATATCTGTCCGCAGAAATAGGACAGATCAAATAAACAAAAACCTCCCACTAACATATCAGCAACAGCCAGATTTATGATCAGGTAGGCGCTGCGGTTGCGAGGATTACGATGTTTTATGAAAACAAAAACTGTGAAGGCATTGAGAGCTGCTGTGGAAACCGAAACGATCAAAATTATTGTAATCCCGGCTATACACTCAAATTTGGGAAACATCTTCACTAACGTCCCTCTTTTCAAGTTCTGCCAATCTGCTAATCACGATTGGATCTGTCAAGAAAAATTGAATAAGCAAACTGCATCAATATGAATCTTGCGTTGTTTTGAATGACCACAGTTTATGTTTATCCAGGTAGAGGACTAACCTTTAATTTGTACATTCATCTTATACCACTTTGTTATTTATTTGATAAGTTATCATTCATTATGGAATTAATTTTTTTCATTTACTCTCGATCTGTTACTGCACCAGATACAGTAAAGGACAAATCACTAGACCGCGGCATTCTGGCAGGATCTTACGATTCATTTGGTCGCAATTCATTTAGTCTCAAGTCTCAGTTTTACTTGAATTGAAACATAATTTATTTACGATCACAGAAAGGATAATGATGATGATAATAGGAATGAAAATTATTGGATGAGTTTAAGCACGATATCACGAGTTATTGATGCCTATGTCTGAGTTATCTGATTTTAAAGCATGTAACCCAACAATTGTGATAGAGTATTTCAAGCATTTTAGAACTGGGATAGGTTATCTGAGGTGATTCTAAGTTGACCATACAGTCGATTTATTTTAAACGTGCGTCCTGCCCATATTGATGCGTTATTCATAGGATTTGAAAAATTGCTTAATTGAAATTAAGCAATGTTTGACTCACAAGGCGGTTGTCAACGAATGAAGAAGACCTTCAAATCCTCGTAAAATTTCGAAGCTCGCTGCGGAGAGAAAGCATACAAAAGGTCGAGAAAATTATCTGAAAATTATAAAGCATTAATTTTCATCGCGCCAGAAGAAAAAAGCCGACGTAGGTTTTTTTTATAACTGAAGTAACTGACAATATCTAATTTAAAGATTTGGTTAGAGAGTTGATCTTACCTTACTGGTTATGTCAAAACACTTTCGACAATTTATCCTGAAGCAACGGGGAATATAGTTTCAAGCAAGTTAAAGCCAATCCTCCGAGGATTTCAATTGAGTATTAATGGTCGGAGGCTGAGTCAATATGAAGCAATTTGTTAAAAAAACACACATAAATTTCCACCTGCAAAGTAATTATTCAATTCATAGTTCTAAAGGGTTATTACAATGTTTTAAAAAGCTCTGTATCAATGCAGGTTCTTTATTTTTTGTGAAAAGCATAATTAACTCTCTTCATTCATTTGGAATTAATATTTCTTGCACCTCACCCGTCTAGAAGATTATCATTTCAAAGGGAAGAGTGCAAAGAATTATCTCTGATCACCTTTAGGTTAAATCGATAAATAGAAATAGATTCATATTGGTCATAGTAATCACATTCATATGCCGGTTTATGATTTTTCTCCATTATTTCAACTTAAAAGACTGCGGAGAAAGTTCTGAAAAAGTAGTATCTTTCCCCAGATGTCGACCCAAAAGGATTCTATCAACTTTATACCCAAAAATAAACCATAATGCGTCTAAAGTTTCCGTGTGAGCACTCAAGAATGACAAGTTCAAAATCATTTTAAGAGTCCACTTAAGTTCAGAATGAGGTCTTTAATTGGATTCGAGCACTGTAGGATAAAGAAAGCTTGCGGAAGGTATAAGAACAATGGAATTAGTTTGCTTAAAGAAAACATAAGGTTTATGAGTAAAAAGTAATTTTATTTTTCCATTAAGAGCTATGTTTCAATGCAATGACAACGACATCGAAATATCCTTTTTGTAAGCCATTTGGTAACGAACTAACTTCTTAGGCAACATCTATTTCGGCTTAACTTTTGTAACTTTGTTTGTTTGGGATTTTTTGTAATTGGAACTAAGAAAAAAATTTTGTAAAGAAATTATAATAATTGTAAAAATCATAATAATGATGCCATACCCCCAGCAAAATCTCTAGAAGCGCATAGCAGCCTCAAGCATAACATTTGCACTTGGAGCTTCCACGCTATCAGAGTCTGATATGTTGTCTTTGCATGAATACATTTTGAACGAACCAGGGAATGTTTGAGATATATTATGTAATGCCTGTTTTGAACACGGTTTTTCTAGGGCTGAGAAGTTTTATTGAAACTCGTAAATAGAAGGTTAGCCGTTTTACAAGCAACATCACTGATAATGCATTTCGAGGAATTTCACCTTTACTCAAACCAAAACACTTTTCATACGTGAAAACTCTTCGGGAGTGAGAGTAAAAGAAATCAGCTTTTTCATGATAAAAGGTTTCTTTTAACTGTAAAAGCAGCAGCAAAGTCTTTAACTAAAATCTATAACTAAATGTAAGCAAGAGACGTCGTTAACTGACTTAGAATAGCAAAGTAAGAGAGGAAGAGTAATTAGTGATTAAAGGCGTCTAGTTTTAGGGAGAAACGAGTAAAGTTCCAGTTATTTGGAAAGCCACAATGCGAGCACATCCAAGGCTGCTTCGAAGGCAGGTGAAAAACCTTAAAGTTACAAATTGAAAAACGTTCAATTAAGTAATATCTTTGCAGCGGCTTTTACAAGAAACGGGGGTATTGATTGCTCAAATTACTTAATATCCCATTCTGGTTTTGGAGAAAAACTCTTACCTTTGTTTGATCAAGTGAAATGAGTTCTAGCTTGTATTTACTTTTCTACCTTGAATTCGCTTTCTTCGCAAATAAAGTGTGGCAGCGAGCCTTATTACAGATCAAGTTCTAAGCTTTAGCGAATACATTAGAATAAAACGAAGTGAAAACTGTTTCATTTTATCTACGTATCTGGCAATTTGAGGCCTTGAAATACAGGATCACCTGTTTAAAGAGATCAGCAAGGTACAGCAAATTTTTAAAGGAAAAGTGGAAAATTTACAATTTCTATATTTTTTTTTTCGTTTCCTTTATCCTTTTTATTCTTTTAGCTTGAGTGGATGCAACGTAATTTTTATAAGCGAGTGTCCGGTAGTTGAATGGTAATTTTTCTTTGGATCAAAACTACACCAGAGGGTAGCAAGCCCACACTGTTCCAGCCCCCTTATTAACTTGCTTCAAAGAAAAATAGTAAGAATTCAAGGGAAATGGTAATTAGAGTCTGAATATATATATTTATATGCAAAATACTCGTCATCTTTTTCCCCTTTCTTGTTCTTGTCGTCACGAAACGAATTTTTTATGTTTCGCGACTCTCCAATTTGCTTGAAAAGAATCGATTTACTGGCCTGCAGACGGAAAAATTGAGAAAGGTACTATTACTATTATTATTATTATTATTATTTTGTTCTGGTATCGTTGGGATCACTGGAATATGCTTCATCCTTGCATAATTCAGTTGTTCAATTGATGATGTGCTGTGTATAATTAATCTTTTATTTCGATTCTGAGTTGTTCATTTTCCATTGTTGTGCTCCCTCTTTCCGTTTATCGATGATTCTTTTAAAGCTTATTTTGACAACGTGAGAGGAAATATCCAGTGTCTTACGAATTTATCTTCTAATTCTGGTCTAGGATTACTTCGATAAACTTTAAATTATGATACAATCTTCGCTGTATAAGCACTTTTGGCAAAATTTTAATAAGTACTTTGCCTCTGTATTCCTTATTTGCAGTTAATGTTCGTTAAATTAGCGCCACTAGAATTAGATCTAAGTGATCGCTAGAGTTCAATTATTTCGACAGGTTCACGCGCGTTTTTAGGGAAATGCCGATATCACGATTTACTGCCTTACCTACAGACATTTTTAGAGCCACTTGCTAAGACGCTATTTGAGAATGCATGTTGCTGCTTCTAACTATTTTTTCTACACTTGAGTTTGGGTCTTGGACTAACTCTTTTTCCGAAAAAAAATTGCTCGAAATTGATCCATGAATCCTAATGACACAATACAAGAACACTACCGTTTCTTAATGTGCTCGATAAAGAATAGCGGAGGAAATGAGCAACGCAAACATCGGCATCCTCAATAAGAGTTAGTTTTCTGCCTTTTTTGATTCTTCCCCGTTCAAGCATTAGGCGGTGTTCAAACCAAGTTGCCATCTGCTAGATTGTAATACAGGACGATAGGCCAAATATATAGCAAATGGAAGTTGCCGATACGAATTCGATGTCGAAAGCAAGCAGATTTTAATTTCCTGAGGTTACTTTTAGAAAAATTAAGAGGTATTTTGAATACCCTAAACTGCTATACACTTAGCAAAATATTTTTTTCCGGATATCGTGGTCAAGCATTAAGCCGTCGGAGTTTTGTTCTAGTTAACAATTGGTTCATGCTTTAGCGCGCACTATCGAGTTATGGAGCACGCGGGAAGTTTGGAGAGCACGAAGGAAGCGTAAGAGTTGCCCGAGGCGATAGCCGAGGGAAACTCTAGCTTCTTGAGTGCTCTCCAAACTTCCCACGTGCTCCATAACTCGATAGTACACAGCTGAAAGCATGAACCAATTGTTTTAGAACATAGCCGGTGGAATTGTGCATCAAATCCGACGCGAAAAACGGACAACAATATCAGTTGAAGCGAATCGTGACGGCGCTGTTTCCGCGTCTCCTTTTCCTTTGTTTTTCTCTCTTTCTGCCTCATTTAAGAGCTCTAGCCCAAGGGAAAAGGTCGAAACATTGTCTTCGTTTTCGGACTAGTAGGCCGAGTTTCTGTTTGTATCCATTATTGTCGCGAAATATATTATTTTTCCCCGCGCTAAAAATGGTCGCTCGCGCGAAAAAAAAAGTTCTGGCGAAGTCGGATTTGCTGACGCTATCAGCGTGCACTATCGGGATTTTGAGCACGCTCACGTATAACAAATATCATTGCGCGACTCTGCTAGCTATGTTCTAATTCAGGTTCCCTCCTTTTTTACTGCAATAGTGGACCAAAATTGCCAAAAAGTTGGCAAGTCTCGAACAGAGGCATCTTTCATTGACTTAGTTTTCACTAACCCAAATGAAAATTTACTGTAAATGCTATAACTGTTAATGCTTGGCAAATTCGTTTGGATATAAGCTTAGATCATCGACATCAATCAGTTTCATCATGAACTCCACAGTTATGTTGATTACAATTTCTAGGTGGCTTCTATGTATGAAAAACCGTTTTAGTTCACGGCAGACAATTCCTTGAAAACGCTGCTTGTTTCAGACTTATTACAACCAGTTTTCTTTATCACTGCCTGTTAGTCTGTACGAACACAAAATAAAAAAGAAATAGAGGAGTCGATTTTTGCATATATTGGGAGAGACAAGTATTCAGCAGACAGTTTAAAATTTTCTCATAAAAGAGGTAGCTTTCAACTTTAATTTTTTTTGAAGTATTTGAGAAGCTGATTAAGACGACCTCCATATGTCCATCTATTCACGCTGAAATTATAGTTCTACTGACAACAAGATAGAGTTTCAGAAATGAATTGTTATATTTTTACACGATATTTCAAAATGACCCAAAGACAATAAATGATAACCGTTTTGTGTAAACTCTATTCTATATGTTTTTCTCGCCTTTCCGCTTTGTCAAAAGTCGGCATATATCGTTCTACGTCTAAATACTTTGTTACAGATTTCTTGGGATCTATTTCAATTTAATGAGAAATTTTCAGTTGAGAAAAAAGTTTCTTAAAAGTAAAGATAAATGCAAATCAACGCCGGTCTCCCTGAAGAGGAAAAAAAACTAAAATTGAACAGGAAAAAAACTAGAATTGTCAGTAGGAACTTCTTGGCAGACAGATTTAAATGATAATGGCTGCAGCCGCACTATGAGAGTTAACCGGGTTTATTCTCTAGAGACCTAGTTAACATTTTCAAATAATTCGGCTCTGTTAAAACTTAGTTGAGGTGAAGTAACTGGCTTATATTTTACATAAATGACATAAACCAACAAAATGGGTGACTTCTAGGACCACGTTCTCGCTTTCTCGCTTCTCTTTCTTTTTTTTCGTTTCGTTTCATTTCATTCACGGCTGAGGCAGTCTCTCTTACATCTAATGCGTACTACGCAACTTTAGCGTGGAATTGCGAGTTTATAACGAGGCTAAGTGATGATGTTTCGCATCTCTTGTTTTGCGCTTTGCGCTCAGGATATCATTGCTTTTTTTTTTATTATTATTATTTTTTATTCAATTATGCGCTTGAAGGAAATCCATTTCCTAACTCTTGAATTCCGCGTTAAATAGCACTGGGAAACCGATATTGCAACTCATCACTTCGCGATTCGTGCGATATCGGCTATTGCGTGCAATTTAACGCGGAATTCCCTTGTCAGGTAACAAATTTTCCTATAATATAAACTAGATTAGATTAAGTAATTATGTAGAAATGTACATATCTTAGTTAAGACTTATAATTATAGCACAAACACATAAAAGATAGAGATATAAAAAAAAAACCAAATAGAGGAGTAAGTATTTGAATTAATTGATCAATAAACAAAGACGATCATTTATTTAAAGTAGGCTCCATTTTTAATTTTCTTGCGTAAGGTGAATACGAATGTCAAGCGTAGGGGGTTTGATAAAACAATAAGTGACAAGCAATGGAGTCTTACTCCCACGAGAAGAGGGTTAAGTTTGCCAATCCGTTTGCCTAGCTTTCTTTTTCTTAATTTAAGAGAACCAGAAAACGAACGATAACATTTGGTGGTACATTAGTTCATAGCGATTTCTAGATCATGCGAAACTTGACCCTCACAATCGCCTTGCATCTTGTAAAAGTGTATAAGATATCCTGTGACATTAATTTACTGTCAAATTACTTTCAACCTTAAATTATTTTGCTACTTGATGAGGAGCACTATCATTTTTCAACGCTTCAACGGATCCAATCAAATTCATCTGCCATTACGTAACAAATGACGAATTTATCCAGGTCATAAATCGATCCATAATTTCTTATTGAAGAGCTATACACAGCTTATCAAAAGATAATTTTGCGATGAAAACGCCCCGTTCGATTCTGAGCGTCATTGTCGGAAAATTATGAACAACCTGAAGACCCCGTAAGAAAGTTATTTTTATCCTGTATTTTAAAAAAACTTTTTATAGTATTTTCGAATCATTATACTTTTTAGTCCAGAGCCTCTCCAGCCTTATGGCTGATTGAGCCACCCTGGTAAAATAAAGATTACCTTATCTTAACCTTACCTAAACGATGAATAGATAAATACAAAGTGAACGGAAAAAAAAAAAACAGACAAGGAACAATGAGGGTAGGAAGGCGCATGCTGTGGAATTAGCGACTGTTCTTTGTCTTCTCCTTTCGATTATTTGTCTGGTTTTTATTGAATGTGTCTATCGAATTACTACTTCAAGTACGTGTTTATTTATTTAAATATTCATCTGTGTATTTTTTGGTAGACAAGATGTCAAACTTAGAACTACCAAGTCGAAGCTCAGCTGCTGTTATAATTGAAGCAAGTATATGCGTTGCTCTGAATATTACGAGCATTATTGGAAACAGTTTGGTTTGTACAGCAGCATACAGAAACCTAAACTTGCGATCCACTACCAACCTGTATATCATTGCCTTAGCAGTCAGCGATCTACTGGTTGCAACGATCGAGATACCTTTAACTTCTTCAACGCTGATCGTTGGAAAGTGGGACTTCGGCGACGCGTTATGCCAAATTCAAGGCTTTGTCGCCGAATTCGCCTTTTATGTGAAACCCGGAACCCTTGGTTTGCCAGCGTTCAACCGTTACGTGAAAATCGTAAAGACAAATCACTACAAGAAGATTTTTTCACCTCGCAGATCTAAGATTTGGCTGAGCTGCTTGTGGCTTTCCCTTGCCCTTTACCTTTTTACTTTGCGAGTCACAAATTGGATCAAAATTGATTTTATTCAACGTTTCGCATTGTGCGCCTTTACTTATCCAAGCAGTGAAATTCAAATCATTATTTATTGCATAGCTGTTGGATTTTATTTTGTTTTACCGTTGTGCATCGGTATCTTTAGTTATTATAAAATATTTCTCAAAACCCATGAGCATCAGCAGAATGCAGACGCATCGCTACAGAACAGGAATGAAAATGGTGCAGCACAAAAGTCAGTGAAAGAACTAAACATTACTCGAATGTTGTTTTATGTGGCCGCGGGATTTTTGTGTTCCTGGATACCGATGTGGGCAATTGTCCTCTGGTTTCGTTTTTCCCCTGAGACCTGCCCAAGAACTGCAACTTTGCTTACTATCTTTCTCTTTTTTTTTTAGTACTACAGTAAATCCAATCATTTACACTTTCACGAATGGCGAGTTCCGAAAGGAATTTCACAAACTACTCTGTTGCTGAAAACGATGTCGTGGAACGAAAAGGACATGCAGCGAACTTTTAGTCTTGCAGACTTGAAAGAATAATATTCTCTTTAGGAGGCCGGACGGAAATGTTATTTTATTATTTCTCTTTGTTATCGCTCGCTTGCTTCGCTTTTTTTCATTTTGTTTTGAATTGCATGAGTGTTTGTTTTTGTTTGTTTGTTTGTTTGTTTGCGTAAAGGAATTTCTGAACGCATACAAAATTCCTTTTAATGCTGATCAGAAGACTGAAAAAAAGTTTTTTCTGCAAGTAATCACAACTAAAAATAAGGTTTCAGCCGAAGAATTTAACAAGAATGTAACAAGAAATTGGCTAGACAAAGGGCGATATCTAAGAAAGCGACTTTTTGAAACTACAGAGAAAACCTGGGAACGATATTTAATTTAGCCCTAATAACATATTTCTTTATAACATAACCAAAGTAACAACAACAAACATATGAAACATATGAGTGAACTGCGGTTATGAGACGTATATAAGAACGATCCTTCGCAGTAAAGCACTATTTGAGCAATAGTGGAAATCAGACCTGAAAAAAATTTCAGGCCTGTACGGGACTCGAACCACTGACCTCTGCGATACTAGTGCAGCGCTCTACCAATTGAGCTAACAAGCCAACTGGGAGCAGGCCATCAAATTAATTCGATATAAACCCGTAGATGATAAATCGAACAACAACAAACATATGAAACATATGAGTGAACTGCGGTTATGAGACGTATATAAGAACGAAATGTACGAAATGAAACGAAATAAAACGAAATGTACGAAATGAACGAAATGAAACGTACAGGCCTGAAATTTTTTTTTTTCAGGTCTGATTTCCACTATTGCTCAAATAGTGCTTTACTGCGAAGGATCGTTCTTATATACGTCTCATAACCGCAGTTCACTCATATGTTTCATATGTTTGTTGTTGTTCGATTTATCATCTACGGGTTTATATCGAATTAATTTGATGGCCTGCTCCCAGTTGGCTTGTTAGCTCAATTGGTAGAGCGCTGCACTAGTATCGCAGAGGTCAGTGGTTCGAGTCCCGTACAGGCCTGAAATTTTTTTTTTTCAGGTCTGATTTCCACTATTGCTCAAATAGTGCTTTACTGCGAAGGATCGTTCTTATATACATAACCAAAGTAAAGCGCGCGCTCTGATTGGTCAATTTAGCGTCCCCCATTTGTCCATGGGTGTACGCTGCTGACGTGAGCAAATGCAAAGACTATTTTTCCGCGCGCACTTGTTTTTTTCTGGTGACGTAAGATTTGTTAAATAAAAGGGAACTTTTTAGCTACAATGTATCGATGTTATGTTATAAAACAAATGGTAAACACCACAGCGTACACTATTGAGTTATGGATGCACTTGGGAGGTTTGCTAAACACTCAAGAAGCTAGAGTCGCTCTCGGCTATCGCCTCGCGCGACTCTTTCGCTTCTTTCGTGCTTAGCAACCTCCCGCGTGCATCCATAACTCAATAGTGTACGCTGTGGTGTTTACCATTTGTTAATTTGTGATGGAGTAACAGCTCAGAGTAGCCCTTAAAGTGGACTTTATATATCAGTTTGCCGGGATCCATAATTGTATATAAATCAACACGGGGAGCACTTGCTTTTTATCAATATTTTGCAGGAACAAAATATAGTAAATTCAGTTATGAAATGGCTTCGAAGTTTGTTGTTTGTTTAAAGGCCTATTTTCATCCAAGATCCTTTGCAGTCGTTTGTTTTTGTTTTGGAATCGCGCTATTGTTAAATGGCGAACTCTGATAGTCATTCACAAACACTATTAAAATTAACAAACAAAGATTTGGTGAAGAACACAGTAAACAAATTTGCAGCTAAATATTTGAGACTGAAAAATCATAAATCGAGTCTGTGTATAAAACTTGTACAAAGCCTACTTGATGTTGAAGGAAATTGTTCGGCTTCAACACTAAATAAAATATAAACAAATAACCAATATTGGCCAAAACTGATTTACTTTACGCATTTCAATTATAGAAAAATGACTTGTACAAATGAGATCGCTTACATACATATCTCAGGATCTCAAGTACAAATCAGTCAAATAATTATTCTCACCTCGAAAAAATCTCCCCGGAGTCTCTAGTTCCATCGTAAGAACAGTGCAATAACATTTCTGCAAAAGCACTGTCTGTAGTGTTACCGAAACCCATTGTTGTTTTCCTTGCCCTCCATAAATCATACACAGACTCTCGAAGTCGAATAATCTTTGCCGAGCCGGGCAGACCCGGCCTTCCTCTAGACCGCTTCTTCGGCGGCATCAACTTTTCAAATGACGTTTTTCACCGTCATACATGTAAGAATTAAAAACTATTTACTGATATGGATACTACGATAGTTTGTTGTTCGCACATGATTCAAGATGGAACTTTGAAAGCCCTAATTAGTCAGATGGAAGAAGATATCAAAGGGATTCCGCAACTTCGGGGAAAATAGCGTATTTTTCATATATGAAAAATAATCTGGGCGCGCAAGGCATCTCGGTTGAAAATGGGTCTTTAAATCTGCTCACGAACGAAGTCCGGAATTCACTCGTGAGGGTTTAGGACGGCGCGGAAATTTCAAATTTCGAAAGTCACATCGTTCCCCTGCGAGCGAAAATTCCTCGCCCCACTTCTCGGTTATAGCTTTATAACGGAGCGCACATTAGGCCCACAACTATGAAATCTGATTGCCAAAAAAGAAATTTATTCCTACAGAGAATAAATGAATTTATGCGGCTCGCTACGTGAGTTGATGTTTGACTAGTAGGGGTCAGTTTACATACGGGACTCTTAGTTCTGAGTATTTAATCAGTGCAGGCCAGAGTTCAGGCCTCTCTTTCTCCAGCTTCAGTAGGAAAACGTTTTCGCGGTCTTTGGACATACAATCGAACGTGCAAGGTTATAATTTACCCAACATCCAGCATTTGGAAAAAAGAAGAGAAGCTGAGAAAAAGTTAAGTATCGTTTAGTGATATTTTGCTACAAGCGAAGTTTTATTTTCATTCATCGCTGCCTGGGATCAATGATGGCCGCCTTAGCTAAACCACGCGCTCTGGTGTTTGAGCATTCATTTGTGCGACGATTCGGCGAATTCGTAGACAATACCCAGTCAACAGATCTTTATCGTCGGGATTTGCAGCTTGTTGATACGTGTGAGGTCGTGATTTTTGGTACAGGAGGGCGCACAGTCGACATAACGATTCGTTTCGACTTGAACACGATTAGAGGCACCGATATTTACTTTTTGTATTCGTCTTCGCATCCATCTCACGTTAAGAATTCCATTCCTTTTTCTCAATTTCTGAGACTTCGTCTTTGATGTAGTTATGACTCTGATTTCCACCACAAATCAGAGTCAATGTACCAGTTTTTCGATAAACGTGGTTACCCTGATTCTGTCGTTCAAGCGGGTTACCACCGCGCCCAACTTATTGATCGACATTCAGCACTACAAACGTCACAAAAGGAAGACTCCGACCGCATTCCATTCACTCTCACGTTTCACCCTCACAACCACTCAGTTAAATCCATCATTCTTAAAAACTTTAAATTACTTCAAAACGATCCAGAGACAAGCACTATATTTTCGCAGCCTTCGCTTATTTCATTCAAACGCAACAGAAACATAGGCAGAAACATAGGTTTTTGGGCAGAAGTTCTTTTCAGACTAATGACCAACCAGGCACTTTTAAATGCGCTCGTGCACGATGCAAAACGTGTCCTTTCATTCACCACACTAAGAAAATATCGGGACCCAAACGATCCATTAAGATCTCCGATCACTTCACGTGCACCTCCGCCAATGTAATCTATTGCATAATTTGCACTTATTGCAAAAAGATTTACATTGGCGAATCAGGCAGAAGACTAGGTGACCGATTCCGAGAACACCTTCGCGACGTGGAGGGGAATGACAAGGCCACATCGAAACCAGTCGCTAGACATTTTAATTTACCTAATTCTTCTAGGCAACATATGGCAATCTACGGTCTTTCCTTACACTTAGGTAGCACGGAAAGCCGTAAAACTCTTGAAAAAAAGCTCATCTCTCAAACCGGCAGTCTAAATCCCACAAGTATCAACGAACGCTTTTCATTCCACTAATTTATTCGTGTTTTTCTCGTTGCCATGTTTCCACCAGTAACGTAGCTCCATTTTCTGCCTTTAAAAGCACCCACGACCCACAATTCCTCTGTTCGCTCCGACGAAGGGCTAACGCTCGAAACGTCAGCTTTTATAATCGTAACGGTGGCCAATTTACTATTTCAACTTTATTGATATATTCAAATTATTTCGTTACCCCCACCGACGCAGCCCCAAACAGTTTCTTTAGAAACTGTCAGCCTTGATAAGGAAGGTAGCTGCCATGAGTCTTTCTAAATTCACAATTAATCACCTCGATCGAACATGTCAGCAATAGGCGCCACGTCATGTCACTAACTTTTTTATATTATACTTTTCAAATCAAAGATCGCTATCACTCCACATAGAGGCACATCAGTATTTTTTCCCTTTTGTTTTGCATTTATACCAGAGCAAAAACCGAAACAGTTTCTTTTCAGACCTTTTGACTACTTATTTTTCCTCCTGAATTGTTATTGTAGAGTTTTATGGTGCTCAAAGTGAAAGCTTTTGCACGCGCGAGAACACCAAAGCTTCCTTAGAAAAGTTCCAGCAGTTTTCAATTCTTTGAAAATGAGTAGGGTTTTCGTGTTTTTATGATAAAGTTGAAAGTTTTCTAGCTGCTACAGTACTCCTCCGGACACAACCCAAGCGAAAAGGTCTTATTCATGGTGCACATGAATAAGCCTTTTTTATGAAAATGTAAATAATCCTTTCGAGCTTTTGAAAATGGTAGTCTTACCAAAAGAAAAAACTTTCTCTTGGCCTTACACATTCGCCTCGTCTTCTATCTCTCTGATTTCGTTGACATCACCCGCGGCACATTTGTTTGATGCATGGCAGCAACACAGCAGTTTGCGAAATTCTGATTTGAAACCACAATTTGTGAAAGCGTAAATGAGAGGATTTATCGTAGCACTTACAAAAAGAAAAAAAGTAACAAGATTTGCTACTCTTCTAGGACAGGTGTCTGGAGAAAAACGCTTCCAAAGGATGAATGCCCACATTGGTATCCAGCAAAACAGAAATCCAGCGGCCACGCACAATAGGACTCGAGTAACGTTTATCTCTTTCAATGAACTCCTTCCTCCAAAATTTGTCCTGTCACGGAGTGATGGAGCTATGCCTCTTTGATGTTGATGGGTACTGGTTAATATTTTGTAGTAACTGAACATACCACTGCATAGTGGTACAATGAAAAACAACCCACATGTTATACAAAAATGAGCGATTCGAACACTCTGATTGGCAAAACCGAGGGCGCACACTTCAAAGCCGGGTACGAATTCAAAGCTGAGTATATTGGTCGCACGACCAGTCAATAGGTAAAGGAAAAGAAAAGTCCAAACGCAACACAACCAAATTTTGGCTCTGAGGGGTGAGAAATATTTCATATGGAGCTCCGTTTTCACAATTTTCACAAAGCGGTTAACTGCTGTCAAACCAAGAGTTGCTGGGGTCGCGTACGTGGTGAATACATCAACAAAACCTTGAATTTCACATGCGGCGTCGCCAAAGTCCCATCTTCCAATAATAAGAGTTAAAGAAGCTAAAGGCATTTCAATTGTTGCGCATAAGAGATCGCTGACTGCTAAGGCAATGATATACAGGTTGGTGACTGACCGCAGGTTTGTGTTTCTATAAGCTGCTATACAAACCAGACTGTTTCCAATGATACTTGTGATGTTCAGGGAGAGGCAGATACCTGCCTCAGTTATAACAGCAAATAAGCTTCGACTTGGCAGCTTCAGGTTTGACATCTTGTCTACCAAAATAACGATTGAAAAAGTTAATAAAGCTATAATAGAGAAATATAGAAGGCTAACAGAAAAGGAAAATTAGGACTAAACGAGGATAAACCGGAGTGCTTCGAGTGTTGGGCAATATAAATTTTTTTCCATTATTTTGCGTCTTTGAAGAAGATATAAAGTTGACGCGAAGCTTTACAATCACATTACTTCGGCGGCATTTATTGATCACTGTCTACCAAAAGCTATCATTACACGTCTTTAGAATCTAAGAAAATAGGGATATGCATTTCTTTTTGACAAGACGTTACTCCCGCTAGCGAGGCTAATCATAGAATTATCTCATTGCGGAAGAGATGGGGAAATTGCATATTTGCATGGGTTTCCAGATCACTCGCGCATGAATTCTGTGAAAACTACCTTCCTATATGCCACTTTGATTTGTTCCTTTTTAGTATTTTTCGCGTGCATTTTTTATTTCTGCAATCATGGAGTGCTTTCTTAATCTCCTACAGATGCAAGCAATCCAAGCTGAGAACATGTCGTGAGTATTTTCCTTACGCAGACACAAGTGACACTGACAACTTATACGGATGGGATGCATAATTGTAACTAGTGTTGGAAATAGAAGCTTACAACTAAAACATATTCGATCCTTTGTCTTTTCGTTTCTATTTCGCTTGCTTTATTATTATCATTGTCATTATAATCCTGATAATTATCATAGTTGTCGATATCCTTAATATGATTATCCTTCTTGCAATCACGTCTATCATCATCATTGCCATAATTCAGAATTGCTCAGCTGAAAAGTTCCAAAAATTTGTTTTTCCACTTTACTTGGATCTGCATATCAGGTTTCGGCTTCACTTTCTTTAGCACGTTTCTTTTGCTAATTAGTTTTTTGGCCTTCAGCGGACAATTTTGATAAGCATAAGTCATAACCCTAAATAATTTGAATATATCAACAAAGTTGAAATGGTAAATTGGCCACCGTTACGATTATAAAAGCTGACGTTTCGAGCGTCATTCGCTCCGACGAAGGGCTAACGCTCGAAACGTCAGCTTTTATAATCGTAACGGTGGCCAATTTACCATTTCAACTTTGTTGATATATTCAAATTATTTCGTTACCTCCACCGACGCAGCCCCAAACAGTTTCTTTAGAAACCATCAGTCTTTATTCATAACCCTAAAGCTGGCAATGGACTATGTTTGCGTCGCTTAAGTAATTATTTTCTTTCCTTTTTTTTTTTTTTTTTTTTTTTTTTTTTTCCCGTGTGTGTTGCTTTCATCTTTGGAAGTCTTCGATAGTGATGCGTTTCTTTTACCCTAGGGTTTCCTTGTTGATTCTTTTTTGTTCTTCTTGCCTTTTACTTTTAGAAAATTATATAAGAAAGTTTCCCTTTCTTCACCAACTGAAAGTTATCGATGAAATTGAGAAGGAAAGAAAAAATAAGCTGTCCATGCTAACTTTCCAGCAGATGTTCAACTCCGTATATGTATATGGTAGAGAAAAATGTTTTCTAACAAAAGTTTACAGTTTAAAAAAAAGCATAACAGTTTTAACAGAAAACTGTTATAAATTTTTGCTTCGGCCATAGCATCATATAGGCAAGGGTCCAAAATTGCCATTCTATATCCAAAACTCTTTTTCCATCGAAGATATCAGCTGTACCTGTCGGTTTATTCCGCTTTTTTTCAGTAGTTTCCTTTTAATCACTAAAATATTACTGCTATGGGTGATGTTGATTTGCATATTTTGCATTTTTAAAGCCGACAAGAGATCAAAATTCAAACGCGGACATGTCCTGTGGATTTCGTTTTAAATTACCTTTTAAACAGTCCAAACCCTTTTTTCCTCTTCAAAAGCTCAGGGTCGCTAACGATGTAAAAATATGTAGAAAGATCAGTGGAAAGTCCATGCATGCTCTCCAGCTAAATTTTGTAACTGCTAAATTTTCGTATAGGAGTATGAAAAAATGTGTTCTGAAAATATTTTATACAAAGATGAATAACAAGTAAAGTGATATTGAATTCACATCAAAAGATTTGTAATTTAGTTATAAGCTTCCGCTTCGTTTAACGAAGTACAAAGCGTCCAAAGTCAGTCTCACCAACTGCAGTCCTTTTCAAGGCTACTCAACCAATCACTCCTCACTTAAATGAGATTGCCAGGAGACCGATACTGAGGTGGTAATTACGATCAGTAGAGCCTATGAATTCGAAAGGGACGGGTTACTGGCAGTTAATCAACACAAGACTCGCAGGCGGCTCAATGTTCCGGCTGGCCAATATATTCGTCAGATATCAACAAACCAAGCTTTGCTAGGCTTTAACGAAATACAATCAGAATATTGTTTTTGTGACATTCCGGCGCGTGACAACAGCCGATATATCTTCGTTGGTCCAACCTCAAAACAGATTTTCTCAGGAACCAAAATATGGAAAACGAACCTCACTTCGGCTAGCCTATTATCTACCGAGTCATACAGTCGAGTTTGCGGAGGCTGGCGACTTAGTTAAGACAACACCTTCAGTTTTGTGTTTAAAGGCATGCACGCGCCTACCAAAACACAAACTGTCTAAACATTTTTTCATAATATCAGAATCTATACTTCATGACACACTATTTTCCATTGTTTCCTTTAAAGCAAAGCGCCTTAGACGATTTTTCCGTAAGGCACCCTATTTTGTTGACGGTAAACTTAACCAAACTATGACTTAACCAAGAAATTAATCTCCTCCAGTAGTACATATGAGTGTAATAAAAAATGTACTCAGCTTTGAAAATATCTTTGCAAAGATCATTAACAAGAAAAACATCCCAAATGATCATTTTTATAAAAGTGTTATAATTGATGGCCTTCAAGGCTAGTATTTTAGACGTTATTCTGTTTCTAAAATTCTCCCTTGCTGTCACTTTCTCCTGAATTTATGCTGAATCTGTAGAAATTTATTGTTAAAAAAAAAGTGAAAACGAATTGATAGGTCAAATAATTGCCATAAAATTTACCTTATCTCAAGCAACTTTCTTCTAGAGTCCTCGGGTTCTCTATAATTTTCCGGCGATAATGTTCAGAATCGAACGAGGCGTTTGCATGGTTGAATTGTCATTTTATGGGCTTTGTGCAGCTGCTCAGTACGAAAGTCATGGATCGTGAGCTGAATAAATTAATCATTTCCAACGTAATGACGGATACATTTGATTGGATCCGAAGAAACATCGAAAAATCATGGTTTTCCTCATCAGATGGAAAAATGAATTTAAGGTTGAAAGTAATTTGACAGTAAATCAGTGTCAGAGAATGCCTTTTGCACTTTTACAAGATGCAAGGCGATTGCGAGTGTCAAATCTCGAATGATCTGGAAATTGCTATGTATAAATGTAATAATGTACCACTGCATGTCATTTTCTAGTTCTTAAAGATTAAGAAAAAACCGCCAGACAAACGGATTGGCAAACTCAACCTTCTTCTCGTGGGCGTAAGGCTTCATTTGTGGTCACTTATTGTTTTATCAAACTCCTACGCTTGACATTCGCATCCCCTTGCGTCCTTGGGCTCTTTACAATTTTCCGGCGTTAATTTTCAGAATCGAACGAGTCGTTTGCATGGATGAATTGTCATTTTATGGGCTTTGTGCAACTGCTCAGTAGGAAAATCATGGATCGTGAGCTGAATAAATTAATCATTTCCAACGTAATGACGGATGAATTTGATTGGATCCGAAGAAACATCGAAAAATCATGGTGTTCCTCATCAGATGGAAAAATAAATTTAAGGTTGAAAGTGATTTGACAGGAAATCAGGGTCATAGAATGCCTTTTGCACTTTTACAAGATGCAAGGCGATTGCGAGTGTCAAATCTCGAATGATCTGGAAATTGCTATGTATAAATGTAATAATGTACCACTACATGTCATTTTCTAGTTCTTATAGATTAAGAAAAAACCGCCAGACAAACGGATTGGCAATCTCAACCTTCTCGTGGGGAGAGAAAATGAAGCCTACTTTAAATTTAATAATCATCTTTGTTAATTTATTTATTTACTAATTCTAATACTTGCTCCTCCATATATTTCCTAATTTTTTTTCATATCTGTATTGTTAAGTTAGTCTTTGTGCTATAAATATAAGTGTTAATTAAGATTTGTATTTCTAAATAAATACTTAAGCTAATCTAAATTAGTTTATATTATAGGAAAATTCATTAGCTGACGAGAGAATTCCGCGTTTAACAATTGCACGCAAAAACCGATATCACACGAATCGCGAAGTGATGATTGCAATATCGGTTTTCAAGTGCTATTTAACTCGGAATTCAAGAGTCAGGTAATAGATTTTCCTTGAATCGCAAAACTGAATGTAAAGTAAAAAAAAAGAGAAAAAACGGATAACATAGATTGTTTTCATACTGAGCGCAAAACAAGAGATGCGAAATAATATCACTTGTTTCCGTTTTCAGCTCGCAATTCACCTCGCTTCGTTAACCAATCAGATTTTATTTAACTATGTGATTCTTTGATAAATAGCGGTCACCTGACCAGTCCAGCTGTTAACCCTTCAATTGCTATTAGAGGTAGGCATCTTCTTTTCTCCTTACAATATCACCAATAAATCAAACATTAAAGTCACGAGAATAAAGAAAATTATCACCAATTGAGAACCTTTCACTGTGAAACAAATCCTTCCTGTCATTGCCATTGGAAATATATCTTGAGAACAGTATAGAGAAAATGCATATTGATATTAAGATGCAGAAGGTAAAGCTATTTTTTTAATGAGCAGCTGCAGCTACTGCCTGTATGTTTTATCTACATAAAAGGATGATTGTGGAATTGCAAAATAAAGTTGTAGTCACGATGACTCTACTCGCTTACATTTATTATTCCTTTGACAAAAACGGAACCAAGCGAAAATAAACAAAACATGAAGCGAAGTGATAGAAGCGATCAAAGCGAAACAAAGCGCTAAATTAAACAGCGGTCGCGACTTAAACACTGAGAAACAGACCCGAACTAAAATTAAATGGACACGAACTAACTTTGAACTACCACAAAACTAATCCTGAACTGGCGCACAACCATACCGCACAACAATACAAACCCAAGTGTACAAAACAAAACAAAAATAACGAATGAAACAAAAGAAGCACGTAATATAAGCATAATTCAGAAAGCTATTTTATATAAAACAAAAACGAAAACCAAGAAAAAAGACAATTGCGTAATAACTTATATTATTATTTTCTCAGCTCGTGAGCGGGCGGAATTCTACAAATCCTGCAATCTGATTGGTTCCGAGAGCGGGCAGTATTCTCCCCATCCGGCAACGCTCATAGCGGGCGGTATCCGTTTCCCTTGAGTGACTTTGCAGAACATCTCAAGCTTCGTTGCAATTTTTTCACAAATATATCTCATTTTGCCGGCCGGGCAGAATTTTGGAGCAAAGACTTCGGTCACGACCTTTTGGCGATAAATAATTTTTAATTCTTTCGTCTCTCACGCTCTCAAATCACTTTGGTTTTTCCGTAAAAACTGATTTCGAAATAGATTTGGTGGTACTGAATTTGTTTTGTAAACGATTGAAACGCGACCTAAAAACAATTTTGTTATTTAATAATTTTGGAAAAACTGTGCCCTCTGTTTTGAGTACCGCCCTCGGTCTAGGGCCTCGACCGGTATCCATGATCTCGGGCACAGTTTTTCCCAATGAGGATCTCCCGGCTGGCAAATAACACATATATCCTGGCGCCGTCAAAAGTTGTTCTTGTGGTTGTCTCATGACGGACTGGCGTCACTCTTTGTCGATAAACCCAGACCAAAGTGGTAATCCGTTCAATGTCGTCCTGTCGGTAACGATGATTGACGTTCCCTAAACTTGAAAAGGCGCCTTGAGAGTGAAGTGGCTCCGGTTAACGTGCGAAGCGTCGATCATGCTTGCCAACTACACTCCTGTTCAGGATTACTCTAACCTGTACGATCACTCCTCACTGACATTCAATTTTTTCTAGCCCCCCCCCCCTCCATTTAGACTCTGTTGTTGACGACAGGTTCCCCCACCATTCACCCTGAAAACCAAATGATTCCCTAAAAACGTCTTCATCCCCCCCCCCCGAAGATAAATAATGAATGATCCGTAATGTAGGCTGATTAACTCAATTAACGCCTCCACTTCCCTCTCTCTTCCTTTTTTTTTCTCTTTTTTTTTGTTTTTTTTGTTTTTTTTGTTTTTTAATTTAAAGTAGAAATTAGAGAATTTAGAGCAAACTTCATTTTGAAACTTGCCGTCACAGAACAAGTACTAAGAAATAATATCCAGACCCATGCTAATGGTCTTTTCTCCCAGACTATTTAAATTTAAGTGTGTCGGTTTTAATCTCACGGAGGGAAAGGGTTTGAACCTTTCTCTGTGGCTGATTGGCGGTACAGCATTCTCTGATGATGACTTCCGCACAGGTTGTCGAAACGTCAGTCACTGCCACCGACAACAGTCCTTCTCAGGACTACACTCACCCGGACGATCAAACTACACCTTCATATAGAGGCATATAAATATTACTTTATCCCTTTTGTCTTGCCTTCATACAAGAACAAAAATAGAATCAGTTACTTTTAAGACTTTCTGACTACTCTTCTTCCTGAATATGATTATGTATATGGAGTTTCATGATGTTCAAAGGGAAAGTTTTTGTACACACGAGAACACCAAAGTTTCCATAGAAAAGTTCCAGCAGTTCTAAATTCTTTGAAAATAAATAGGGTTTTTCATGTTTTTACGATAAACTGGAATGTTCCCTGTCTGTTACAGCAGCCTTGCAGACACAACCCAGGTTAAAAGGGCTTATTCATAGTGCACCTAAAAATGTAAATAATTATTTCGCCCTTTTGAAAACTGTAGTCTTACCAAAAGAAAAAAAGCTCTCTCTTGACCTTACACATTCGCTTCGTCTTCAATCTCTCTGATTTCGTTGAAATCAGCCGCAGCACCTTCGTTTGATGCATGGCAGCAACACAGCAGTTTGCGAAATTCTGAGTGGAAACCACAATTTGTGAAAGCGTAAATGAAAGGATTTATCGTAGCACTTACAAAAAGAAAAAAAGTAACGAGATTTGCTGCTCTTCTAGGACAGGTATCTGGAGAAAAACGCTTCCAAAGGATGAATGCCCACATTGGTATCCAGCAAAACAGAAATCCAGCGGCCACGCACAATAGGACTCGAGTAACGTTTATCTCCTTCAATGAACTCCTTCCTCCACAACTGGTCATGTCACGGAGTGATGGGGCTATGTTTCTTTGATGTTGATGGGTACTGGTTAATATTTTGTAGTAACTGAACATACCACTGCATAGTGGTACAATGAAAAACAACCCACCTGTTATGCAAAAATGAGCGATTCGAACACTCTGATTGGCGAAACCAAGGGCGCACACTTCAAAGCCAGGTACAAATTCAAAACTGAGCATATTGTTCGCACGACCAACCAATAGGTAAAGCACAAGAGAAGTCCAAACGCAACATAGCCAAATTTTGGCTCTGAAGGGCGAGAAATATTTCATTTGGAGCTCCGTTTTCACAATTTTCACAAAGCGATTAACTGCTGTCAAACCAAGGATTGCTGGGGTGGCGTATGTGGTGAAAACATCAAAAAATCCTTGAATTTCACATGCGGCGTCGCCAAAGTCCCATCTTCCAATAATAAGAGTTAAAGAAGCTAAAGGCATTTCAATTGTTGCGCACAAGAGATCGCTGACTGCTAAGGCAATGATATACAGGTTGGTGACTGACCGCAGGTTTGTGTTTCTATAAGCTGCTATACAAACCAGACTGTTTCCAATGATACTTGTGATGTTTAGGGAAAGGCAGATACCTGCCTCAAATATAACAGTAAGTAAGCTTCGACTTGGTAGCTCCAGGTTTGACATCTTGTCTACCAAAATAAAGATTGAAAAAATGAATGAAGTTATAGAGAAATAAAGAAGGCTAACAGAAAAGGAAAATAGACTTCGAAAAGTAATCTTACACAACAAGTGTTTTTGGTTTGATTATATAGTCTATTCCTTTACTCCTGTATTTACTTGTTAATTCCTTTATTATTATTTATTCATTCATTTTTGACCTTTTATTTCATTCAAGCAATCCAACGGACTAAATTAGGATAAACGAAGTGCTTCGAGTATTGGGCAACATAATTTTTGTCCATTATATTGCGTCTTTCAAAAAGATATTAAGTCGACGCGAAGCTTTACAATCACATTTCTTCTGCGGCATCCCAAAAGTTATACGCCGTTTCTACCGCAATGAGATAATTTTATTATAAACCTCGCTAGCGGGAGTAACGTCTTTCCAAAAAGAAAAAACATATTTCTTGGTCTTTTCATTTCTATTTCGCTTCTTTAATTATTATTATTATCGTCACTCTTATAATCCTTATTATTATCATAGTTGTCGATACGTATAATGCACGATCCTCGCAGTAGATAGCGCTATTTATGCAATAGCGAAAATCAGACCTGAAAAAAAAATAGGCCTGTACGGGATTCGAACCACTGACCTCTGCGATACTTGTGCAGCGCTCTATCAACTGAGCTAACAAGCCAACTGGGAGCAGGCCGTTAAGTTGATTCGTAATAAGCCCGTGAAAGTGATAAATCAGATACAATGAATATTTTCGCTATTGCATAAATAGCGCTATCTGCTGCGAGGATCGTGCATTATACGTATCTAATACCGCAGTTCAAAATATATGAACTTCATATATTCATTGTATCTGACAGTTGTCGATATTTATTACGATGAGTAGCATCTTTTTAATCACGTTTATTATCATTACTGTAATTTAGAATTGGTCCGCATAAAGTTGGAAAAATTTTTTTCCACTTTACTTAGACCGACACATCAGATATTGGCGCTAATTTATTTCGCATGGTTCTTATACTAATTCGTTTTATCGGCCTGCTGGGAATGATGTTGATTTGCATAAGTCATAATACTAAAGCTGGCAACAGATTGGGCTTTCTTCAACTCTGCGTCACTAAGTTTCCATATCTGAAAGTTGTCTATTTCTTGTTTTTGTTTTGTTCTCCTTGCCTTTTACTTTTCACAAATTGTATAAAGAGTTTCCCTTTTTTCACCGACTGAAAGTTACCGATGAAATTGAAAATGAAAGAAAAAAAAGGCTGTCCATGCTTGCTTTCCAGCAGATGCACATCTCTCTTAGTGTATGTGGGCGTAGAAAAATATTTTCTTACAAAAGTTTACAAAGCCTAATAACAAAAGAAGCATATCAAACGGTTTTAACACAAAACTGTTGTCATTTTTGCCTTCGATCACGAAATCATACAAGCAAGTGTCGAAAATTGACCTTCTATATCTAAAACTTTACCCATCAAAGATATCAACTGTAGCCGCTGGTTAACTCCGCTTCTTTTCAGCAGTTTTCCTTTTAAATATCAATTTATTCCGGTCACGAGAGATGTTGATTTTCATATGTTACATCTTTAAAGACGGCAATAGATTATAGGCTTCCTTCAATCTAATGCCGCCCGAGAAAGGTTTTGGGTGATTTTCAAAATTCGAACGTAAAAATGTCCTTAGGATCTTCTGTCGCGAACAAAACAAAAATATGTAGTAAGATCTGTAGACAGTCCGTGCATGCTCTCCGGCTAAGTTTTGTTAATGCTAAATTCTCGTATGAAAAAGTGTATTCTGAAAATATTTTTACAAAGACAAATAAAAAAGAATGCACTATCGAATTTACATCAAAATAGTTCTAAAAGATGTCCTATGGTCCTAGTATTAGAAACTAAATTGTCGAAATATTGTATTCATCACCGAAACACTACCTTGTTTTCAAATTTAGGTTAAATACATAAAACACTGAAAAAGGATGGTGTTCCTCGTCTATTATCAAAATAATTTTAAGCCTTAGAGAAATTTGTTGGTAAATGATATTGAAAGCTTACCTTACCTTATGCAACGTTCTTACATGGATCCTCGGGTTCTTGGTAACACTCTCTTCTTCCAGCGATAACACTCTCAGTCGAATAAAGGTATTTGCATTGCATTGGCATGTTGTAAGCCGTGCAAGCTGTTCAATAAAGAAAAAATAGACTGTGAGCTTAATAATAAAGTGTACTCATATGTCTAAAATATCGACGCCTTCTTTTTTTATTCTTTATCTCTTAACTAATTACACGCGACATGAGAAAAGCCTGGCGCAATAAGTCTGAATCACGCGACGCTAAAGGATGACTGTTGCCTGTGGCTAAGACGCCGAATGGAAAGAATTCCTGTCTTTAGCACACCGTCCGATCGGTTAGGCAATTGCATCGTTAAACATTTGTTTAAGTTATTCAATTTGGGGAAAGGTAGGTTACACTGAGGTGATTTCCTGGAGGCCAGGTTTGGAAAGCGATTGAGCTGGCGGAAAAGATAAGATATTTGCATGATTCCGTCCCCTGCTTTTAGGAAGCAGATTCATTCCAGTTTTTCTCTTTCCGTTACTGGCAAAGGCTGCATTGAAATTAGAAATGTGTCGTCTTTTCGTGATTTTATTTGTGATACGTAGCAAAGTCCTGCTCTAGGATCGTAAGAACACACAACTCTAGGTGTTTTGTGCGATAAATTTGGTAATGACATTCGTTCACTGCATACGAAATACAAAATCCACTTCTCTAATGCACTTTTGGAAACTTGACAAACTTTGTAAAAAAAAACCTAGATAAGGAAAGAATAGGAAAAAACATGAAAAATTAAAATAGAAGAATAACTAACAAGCGACTTAAGGTGATTGGAGACGCCATATGACTTACATGAAGTCACCGAACCTCTCCCCTTTCCGAAGACCCGATTTCTAGTCGTAGTACATTCGGTCCCAAGCTCCTGTTCTCCTTTCCCCGTTCCCAGTTCTCTATTTTCTGTTTCGTATTGTCCGTTTCCCGTTTTCTGTTCAGTGTTCCTTTTCATCGTTCCCCGTTCTATTCTCTAAGATAAAGGGAAAGAAAGCGAGACAAACAGATGGGAAAAACTCGCCATCTTCTCGTGGGCTTCGGACTTCGTTGCTGGACGGTTGTTGTTTTATTAAACTCGCAAGCTTGACATTCGTATCCACTCGCGGGAGAAAATGGAGCCCATTTCATATTTATTCATCGAATTTTATTCATTTATTTACTTATTAATTCATTTATAATACTCATCTACCTATTTCCTATCTTTTTTACTTCATTTTGTACCATTGTTTTATCGTTAGATGATGTGTACTGTATCAGTCTTAATCAAGAAATAACCAATTTAGGTAATCACTACCTTTTCCTGATTTTTTGTATATCCAACAGATAAATAGCGGGTTCCTAGCTCACCCAGCAGTCCTGTCGTTCTAAACTCCTTAAACCGGCTAAAAGACTGACATCTTATTTCTCCTGACAGTATCACCCTGGATAAAATATTAAGGTCACGAAAACAAAAGGAAATGATCATCAACTTAACAACAAACAAGCCTACGAAGAACTCAACTTAAGAACCCTTGATTCAGTAAATGGCTTGAATTCGGGGGTAACATGTGAAAGTGTTGTGTGATCGTCCGGGTGAGTGTAGTCCTAAAATTACTTTGAGAAAACAGCGTTTCTGGAGCCAATGGGAATATAGCGATATAAAGTGAGTTCGAAGGGGACCGGTCATAAACGGTCAATTTTCTATGGTCTTCACTTTAAACTCTGTTGTTGACCAATGATCCCCCCTCCATTCCCCCTGAAAACCAGAGAATTCCCTAAAGAGAACTTCCCCTCCCCCTCCCCCTCCCCCATGCGAAAAATAATGACTGATCGCTAACACAGTCATGATTAATTCAAGTTCCACCCTTTTCTTTTTTCCTTTTTTTCTTTTTTTCTCTTCTTTTTTTTTTTTTAAGGGGAGAAGGTGGGAAGGGATTTAGAGCTGAGATTGGAGAGTTTAGAGCAGACTCCCTATTGAAACTTGTCTTCACAGAACGAACGCAGATAAATATCCAGACCAGTGCTAATGTTCAAATATGGGGGTTAATCTCACGGAGGGTAATCATTTGAACACGTCTTTGCGGCTGAGGTCGATGGCGACACAACATCATCAAAGCTAGCCTAAAATCTGGCATTCTCATAATATATAGTGTCGGATTAAAAAGAGAGTTTGTAAAGACCTGGAAAATTGTACCGTAATGTAAACGGAAAAAAGCTATTTCAGACAGCGAACTTAAAATGTCAGTGGCAAAATACAGAAAAGTGGTTATAGCATAAGGCAGCCACAGTAGGAGAGAGAGAAAAAATCGCGATAAACAATGTCATGGCCAGTTTCCTTTCCCTATTGGCCGCACCATGATGTCGAGGCTGATTTCTAAAGCGAACTTTAACTCAAATAGAAATGTGAGATACACAGATGACAAGAAGACAAATTGAAATGAATGAACTCCAGGAAAAGAAACGATAAGCTGGTTTAACTGTATATTGGTGCATTATTGTTAATGCACATGAAAAAAGCAGTGCTGTCGGCGACTATGAGAATCCAGTAGACCGACTTTGTGGCAATATGATGTCTGAAGGGCAAAATATTTCCCACAAAAATGATGTCTGAAGGGCAAAAACGTTGCAATCAGACGCTCTACAGAAATTGTAGTCATGTTTTTTTAACGAACAAAGGGAGAATCCCTGGAGAAGAGCCTGAAGTATGTACCAAAACGCTTCGTTGTACCTCCAAAAATCACATATCTCTCCAAAGTTATAGAAGAGTTCGCATGCAGAAATTCCCCCAGATAACATATCTGCAACAGCAAGATTTATCACCAATTACATGGCCCGTTTACGAAGACTACAGTCCTTTAAAAAGGCAGCCACTGTTAAGGCATTCAGTGTCACTATGGTGACAGATTCAGTCAGGCCCACCACCATCCAGGTTATACATCCCGATGAAGAAACCATATGAGAGCCCCTTTTCTGTTCAAAGTAGTTGAGAGGTATTAGGGCATTTCCCACAAACATTTGATAAGGGTCTGATAACAGCTAACAAGCATTCCTAATGCTGCGGATATTATAATGAGTTAGCCCTTCGAAACCTTTGAGGCAACCAAAATTTGGTCAGGGTCGTACATCCCTCCTTCGGCACGTTATAGTAAATATTATCTAGGTCCATTTAGAAAAACCCCTCTCCGTCATGAGGACGACATCTGTTTCCCTATCAGTCGTACCGAGCAATTCGTAAGTTTTTACAACTCGTTCGTTTCAATAGCTGCTTAGGACAGCAATAAAACTTGTTAAGGTTGTTCCAAGGAGATTTTGAACACCTCTCACGAGTCACGAATCAGTGAATATTGAGCCTGTAACTCACCGTTCGCCTAGGCTCCTTTAATGCAATAGAAAACTAAATATGTGATCACAAAGTTCAGTCGCCATTTCCTCGCCCAAATTCAACGGATTACTTTTCAGCAGAAAGTTATAGTTCATAAGTCCCATTTCTTTTTTGTTTTATCGAATTCCTGCTTGGAAAACGCCTTTCCTTGCTCATTTTCATTTTATAGGTACGGTCGCTCAATGGGTCAAGACCCTTTGCCGGTTCAATCCTAAAGTTCCCCGCGGTAAATTTTAAGACCAAATATCACAAACGGGCTCGCGCAATTTTGTTAGTCTTTGAAAAAAAATTACACATGCCAATTTATCAAATATTTATCAAATTGTACTCAAAATCATTTGACAAGTTCATTGAACCTGAGGCGAATATATAATTTTTTTAGTATAGTTGCTCATGTGCTTTCAATTCTGAAGCAAATTCTGTAAATAAAGAAAGCATTGCGCACATTTTGGAAGAATGGGGGTCCAGCGCTCCTTAACAAAATTCACGTTCTCCTCGTCTGTTGCTGGGAGCAGGGCAAGCTGCCACAAGATCTTCGTGATGCTACTATCATAACCCTGTACAGGAACAAGGGTGTAAATTCTGACTGCTCCAACACCCGGGGCGTCACACTACTTTCCGTCACTTTCCAGGATGCTGCTTAACAGGCTTGTACCAACCATTGCCGAAGAAAACATGCCCGAGAGCCAGTGTGGCTTCATAGCCAACAGAGGCACGATAGACATGGTTTTCGTCCTCCGCCAACTTCAGGAAAAGTGCCGTGAACAAAACCAAGGATTCTATGTCATTTTGTTGACCTTACAAAAGCCTTTAACAGCTTGAGAAGGTCTGGTCTATGGCTTATTCTCGAACTTCTTGGCTGTCACCGCCAAATTTCTACCTATGGTTATCCAGCTGCATGAGAACCAACGCGGCCAGATCAGACTCAACGGCGACCTTTCCGAACCCTTCCCTACCTCCAACGGCGTGAAGCAGGGCTGCGTCCTGGCACCGACGCTCTTCAGCATTTTCTTCAGCATGATGCTCAAGCAAGCTACTGTGGACTTGGATGTTCACGAAGGGGTGTACATCAGGTACCGTCTGGATGGTAGTCTCTTCAATCTACGGCGACTCCATGCTCACACAAAGACCCAGGAGAGGCTGATACGAGATCTCTTCGCGGACGACGATGCACGCCCTTGTTGCCCACACTGAGCGAGCCCTTCAGCGCATTACGTCATGCTTTGCAGATAGCTCGCGGCTGTTTGGCTTCGAGGTCAGCCTCAAGAAGACAGAAGTTCTTCACCACAGCCTGCCCCTCAAGTAGAATACCCCTCCCTACATCAGCATAGGCGACACAGAACTGAAATAAACCCATTAGTTCACCTACTTGGGTTACACCATCTCATCCGACGCCAAGATGGACAAGGAAATAGACAACAGACTGGCAAGGGCTAATAGCTCCTTCAACAGACTATACAAACGAGTGTGAAACAACAACAACCTGACAAGCAAAACAAAGATCCGCGTCTAAAGGGCTGTTGTTCTCACCACCCTTCTCTACGTCTCTGAGTCGTGGGTCACTTACCGCAGCCACATCCGCCTCCTCGAGCCCTTCCACCAGCGCTGCCTGCACACCATCCTTAACATCCACTGGTGTGATTTCGACACCAATGTCGAAGTCCTGGAGCAGGCCAAGATTTCCAGCATTGAAGCCACGATCTTGAAGCACCAGCTCCGATGGGCTGGTCATGTTTCCCGAATGGCAGACCACCACCGACCTAAGATTGTCATGTACGGTGAACTCAACCGGACATCGTGAGAGAGGGGCTCCAAAGAAGAGGTTCAAGAACAGCCGAAAGAAGTCACTCAGCACCTGCAACATCGACCACAAGGAGTGGTCTGACCTGGCTACCGAACATGGTACCTGTCGCCACACAATCAACCAAACCACTTCCCAATTTGAGGAGGATAGACGTAAGGTACTTAAAGACGAGCGACAGAGGAGAAAGGCCCGCGCGGCCTCCACCATCACTCCGGACATCACGGCTTTCTCTGCAGATACTGCCCGCGGATCTGCCTTTCCCGGATCGGTCTGGTCAGCCACGAGCTTGCCTGCAGCCGACATCAACGTGGACGACCTTCCCAATCTTCGTTCGCGAAGTCAAGCCACAGTGCATATTTTTTAAAATTCTGTTGATGACTCGTATGAAGATAAGTTAGCAGATTTAATAGGTTTATTTGACTACATCAGCAAAACTTCATATGTTTCTTTTGAAAAGTGTAATGCCAATCTCTAAGCATCTTATTTGCTCTTGGTAATGTAATTTTCTTTTATCGCGTTTATCACTTCCTCACACAACACGAGGTAGCCATTTTTAAAGTTAAGCTCTCCTGCAAGGCTATAGTCACCTCGCACGAGTTGATTATAGCGAGATATTATGAAATCCTCAACCAATCAGAGCTCATCTCTACAATCTCAATTCCATTTATCATGTAAATTTCAAATTCTGCCTGGTTTCCAAGCCCCTCATTTGTGTAGTTTTGTCAAACTTTTGCAACTCAGAGATAAAATCTCATTGTTTAAAATATGTAAAATAAAGCCTTTACTGAATTCTGTTTTCGCATGATATCATAAATTATCTAACCTCGTGTCTGAGTTATCTGCCGTAGTCGAAAAAGAAAATATGAATGTTAAAACGAACGCGAGATACTGAAAGAGTGTTTAAGGGAGACTGGTGACATCATAATCATTGCCGGCTTCAAGCAGTGTCTTCCGCGTTTTGTCAGAGGATGACAATTTGCATATTTTGTTTGCATCGCATAACGCATCGCACAACAAAAAAACGAATTTTTTTAAACTTTTCGATAAACGTTAAGAACCAGGAGTGAGAACTAGCAAAAAGTCGCCTTAGGTAAAAAAAAAAGAGCTTGTACACACTTCCGTTTTTCTTCCTCCCTAGCTAGCTCTTGCTTTGAATTGCACACTTTTCCTTCTGCTTGTAATTTTCAGTGAAATTTTTAGACATCTTATTATCTGTTGTAATTAATTTTTCCTTGTAAGACTCGCCAGGCGGCCGCAAAATTCAGGCTGAATATTGCGGCAGAAAATAATGCGGTTATATTTTTACCCTTACTAAAATGAATTGATGGGGTATGAAAATTTGTCGGATTAGATAAAGTTGGTTACAATATTTTTCAGATGTCAACGAACCAAGCTTTGCGAAAATTTAACGAAATTCAGAATATTTTTCTTGTGACATATCGGTGCGTGACAAAGGCCGATATATTTTCGTTTGTCCAACTTCAAAACAGATTTTATCAGGATTCAAAAGAATATCAAGAACGTTACTCACCTATGTTGGCCTATTATCTGCTGAGTTGTACAGTCGAGTAACCTTAACCAATAAATTAATCTCCTTCAGTAGGACACATGAGCGTAATAAGAAATGTACTTAGCTCTGACAATATCTTTGCAAAAATCAATAGCAAAAGAAACCTTTCAAATAAAAATGCCATAAGAGTGTTATAATTGATGGCCTTCAAGGCTAATATTTTAGACGGCATTTTGTTTCTAAAACTCTATCTTGTTGTCACTTCTCCCTGAAATTAGGCTGAATCCGTAGAAACATATCGTTCAACATCAGTCGCCAGAAAAATTTAAAGGTGAAAGGGAATTGATAAAGAAATAATTGCCATAAAGCCTACCTTATCTCAAACAACTTTCTTTTATGAGTCCTCGGATTCTTTAGAATTTTCCGGCGATAACCTTCAGAATCGAACAAGGCGTTTTCATTGCAACATCATCATTTTATAAGTGGTATACAGCTGTTCAGAAAGAAAATTATGGATTGTAAGCTGAATAAATTCTTCACTTCTTGCGTAATGACAAATGAAATTTAATGGATCCGTAGAAATATTTACAATATATAGTGTTCCTCATCAGGTGGCAAAATAATTTTATTCTTTGTTTCTTTACCAATAAAAGGAGATAAGAAAAGCCGGGCACAAGCCGGAATCACGCGCCAGGATGACTGGGGTTAAGAACTTCGTTCACCGTGTCTATATCTTCCAGTCGTTTGATTTTAACAAATATTGTCAACACTTAGAAAATAGCGTCATAAACTTGAAACTGTGTGAGTGCAGGGCCAGAAAGCCTTTTCCGGATCAGCTTACGTCAATCCTTCCAGCTCTACTGACGTCAGCTCTCTCTAGGGTTTTCTACGGGTTGCAAATGCGAGGCCGAACAGGTCATAGGATAAAACCTAGTTGTGTCTACATTGGTTTCTGCGATGCAAAAAAACAAGCATAGGACTATTGTGGGATCTGAATACCGCGACTTACAAAGTGAACGAAGGCAGCTAAAGCCATTTTTTTTCTCTTTTAAAAAAATAAAAGAGAGAAGAAAAAAAGAGAAACGTTTACATATCTAAGTGCACGTGGTTCATACTGTAAAGGTAAAATTTTATTAAGTTTCAATTCGGTATCTCATAATTCATCTAAGCTCTAATTTCCCGATGGTCAGAGCCACTGTGGATAAAAAGTGCTTTTGTTCAGCTAGAAAAAAAACCTAACACCAACTTTTATGTCGAATCATAAATTAGTCGGCAATTAACAGCTATTTAAATGCAACTTTGTCGATATCAAATTTAGGAGAGCCGAAAAAGGATAATCCTGCGGGTGCCTAAATGTGAAGTCATTGTTAAATTGCCTCATAAAGTTTATTTCTTCGTCACAGATGGAAAAAAAAATCAGACTTTTCTAAATAATGATATGTAATTTCTATCATTCGAACGTAAACAAACGTTACAATGTGATAACTACTATATTGTCCTTTTTTCCTTTTGATAAAGACATGGGGACATTCGTAAAATTGTCTCCCTAGCGTTTAGCACCGACAGCACTTTTGGATCTACTAGCTGTCATTTTAATGTGGCATCACACTCTTTTCGGTTTAATCGCTCTGAGGCAAGTTGTTGTTGAACTAGTAACGAAGATCTATTTTCCAAAAACATGGCTCCTTTCTTTTCTAAATTTGCATTATAAAATAGATATCTATACTCGTACATAATTGATCTATTTTAAACCAAATGGTTAGACCGTCTAATATCGTTACCGATCAGAAACCACATACCGTTCGCCAATTCAGTTTAAGTTTAAGTTTAATTCATTCGCCACAGGAATGGCAGGAGAAAGGAACAGAACTTTCGTACCAATTGACAACTAACCCCTTTTTTTCTTTTACCCACCCATCCCACCCCAGGGAGTAGGCTTTTGTACATTATGCTTTTGTTTCCCCACTAAAATGCTCCACCTTAATGCTCCATTTTTCCCACTAAAATGCTCGGTCTCCCCCAAAAAAGTAACTAAAATGCACGGATAATGCTCATTATACAAACGTTTTTTTAAATTAATTTGAAAGTTTACACTTACGTACAAGTGTTGCAAATAACGACAACGTATACAGGTTTATGTGTTCTTCGTGACCCGTGTAACTTACATGGGTCACGAATAAAAAACAAACATGGCCGCCTTTTGAGTCTCGAAAGGTAAAACCGCTGACTTGTCCTCAGTCTCCAGCTCCACTCAGCTGTATGAGGTTTTTTCGTGAATGAAAAGCGGGACTGAAAAAAGTTAATTTCTATTTTATTTTCCCGCAAAAAATTAAACATTATTTACAATTTAGCATCCCGAGTAATTAGGACGCATGTGTTTACTTCTGCCGAAATTGAGTCATTTGCTCTGCGTCATCGGTTAAAGAATTGGAAAATGGAAAGAAATTGCTCGTTTCAGAGCTAGGACTAGTTGGTGGCCAATGCGGTCAAGACCCTCAAAGCACTAAAGTCCAAGATTTAGTTCCCTTGCTAACTTGTAACAAAGATATATCAACGCCAAAAAAGCTCTCTTGGGCTGATGACTGGCAGTAGCGTAGCCACTGAAGTGGAACTGATTCTAGCAAAGTCTTCAATTTTCAGGTTTCCTTCCAACATTTCTGAAATGGATGTTTGTCCCGCTCATCGCTCTTCGCTGGGCATTGGGTGGCGATGGGGTTTGGCGCGTTGCCAAGACCCACAACTTATTGCCCTTTCAGAGAGTATTCATGAGCTTTCTTTGGTAAGTACTAGCTATTTTGGGAGTCTCTCACATACCATTGATTTTATATGTACAGGATCAAAGCCTGAATTTCATTAAGTTACCACACAAGTCTTATTCTGCATCGCTCTTTTTCAATCAGACTCCCTGATAGGCTTTTGTACATTATGCTAGCATTTTTTCGAGAATTTTAGTGAGGCAAAAGCATTGAGCATTATTCGAGCATTTTAGTGGCATTTTCCCGGACAATTAATTTTTTGCGGGAAAATAAAATAGAAATTAACGTTTTTCAGTCCCGCTTTTAACTCACGAAAAACCTTAAACAGCTGAGTGGAGCTGGAGACTGAGGACAAGCCAGCGGTTTTACCTTTCGAGACTCAAAAGGCGGCCATGTTTGTTTTCTTCGTGACCCATGTAAGTTACACAGGTCACGAAGAACACATAAACCTGTATATGTTGTCGTTACTTGCAACACTTGTGCGTAAGTGTAAACTTTCAAATTAATTGAAAAAAAACGTTTGTATAATGAGCATTATCCGAGCATTTTAGTTACTTTTTTGGGGGAGACCGAGCATTTTAATTGGAAAAATGGAGCATTAAGGTGGAGCATTTTAGTGGAGAAACAAAGGCATCTACTCCCTGATTACACTTACCGACGCTATTGTTGTGGTTGTTTCGAAAGATGTTCAATTATTTACGCCACGCCTTGTTTTCCATATTATATATTAACATGAAAAAGCCTCATGAACCGTGCGCAATTGGCGTTGCTGTTCTAGGCTGAGGAGACAACTCTTACTCGTCCTGAACACAGTACCCCAGCCACCCCAGGAGGAAGCTTCTATCTGCCACCTAGCGACGACTCGTCCTCCTCTGAGGAGATCTCCTTTGACAGCTCACCAGCTACAACAAAGCGCGAACCAAAGTCCAAGACCACTGACACACTCAATAATTATTTGCGCATTCGAGAAATCAGTTCCATTTGTTCTTGGCTACAACGGCCTTGGGAAGAAGCGAGTGAAAGAATACGACGCTACTACTTGCGGAAGGCAGGTCAAGGTATTTACAATTCTACAAGACATAGCTCCAAGTGATAGTGGTTCTCTCTTCAAGGCAGTCTATTCCTCTGGTGTCATACAAAGAACCTTACAATGTAACGGAGAGGAAGCCACAGACAGTTCAGTAAACGAAACCATAACGAGCACACTCGCCGAGTGCTACCGTGCGTGTAGCCGACAGCTGGGAGACGCGTCGGTAAATCTTGTCTATTATGGCTGATAAGTTGACACTGAATAAGCTCCGACACTGGATACCTAATTTATCTCAGTATCGGTTTACGGAGGCCAGACGCCAGTGCTTAGTATATGGAAGGGGAGCACCAGTACTAACAGTTCCTACGCCAAGGATGAAAGTATCCACTGCTCAAATAGACCACTCCATAACGTTTATCACTAGTCCTCGTATTATCAAAGATTTTCCTTTTGACGAAAGAACAATCGTGTTATCGACGAAAGAGACTATCAAGGTTCCAAACGTCATACGGATGATTATCCCAGAGCGAATAGTCATCCAGTATATGACTTACTGCCAGGAGTCTGGGTTCACGCCACTAAGCCGCCCTATCCTTTTGCGGATTTTGAGCGAGTGTGCTGCATCTGTTCGGACATCGGTTCAAGGCCTCGATTATGTTAGTGCTGCAGCTGCGGAAGCATTTGACGATCTGTGTGATGTTGTTGAAACCCTTGGAGAAGTAGGAAAAGGCATGGGTTGGGCGAAACAGCAGGAAAATAATCTATACGCAAGCAAGTGGTACCTTAAAAGCGACTTTAAGGTGGGTGTGACACGTGCTAGGCAGATACCCCTATCCCTCTCTATGTCACTCGCCCCAAATCTATGTCTTGTGCGTTCAAGACCCTGTGTTATCGGCAGGATAATGCCGGCTGCTACCACTTCGGAACCACTCTCGTCTGTGCAGCAGCCCTTGGCCATGAAGAAGGTGTCAAGATCAGGCGTCTAGATTTTTCTGATCCACGAGGAGGCAAGTCGGCCTGCGATCGGAAGGCTGCGACTATAAAGTCACACATGAGGCTTTATCTTGACGCTGGAAATGATATTGAGACGCCTGAGCAGATGAGAGACGCGATACTCTCTTCTGGTGGAGTTCCTGGTGTTAACGTAGCATTGTGTGAGACTGTCCAAGTCCCGACGGTGCTATCTTCAAAGATAGAGGGTATTAGTCAGCTCAGTAATGTCGAGTGCAAGGAAGAGGGGCTATTAGTTTGGAGGGCGTATGGTATCGGCGATGGTAAACTCACCCCTACAGAGAGACTGCATTGCCCATCCCCATCTGACCTACCAACCCTTACCGGAGTTACTCGCTCTTACTCAAGGGCATTTCCATCTGTCAAGGAGAGGCGCACAGAAGCATCAGTTCTACCAGTGCATACCGAAGAGGAAGACAGTAACGTGGCGATCTTCAGCTGTCCTGAGGAGGGTTGTGTCACAACATTTGTGAGATATTCATCAATGCAGCGGCATTTAGACTGTGGAAAAGACCAACGTGTTCTTGAGCGATATACTCTACTGGAAAGAGCTGCTTTTGGATATGCTCAAAGGCTTGAGGGGCCTACGCAGCTGTTCCCGAGCTGAACGCAGTTGCAGAACCGCCATCTTCTCACGACATGCTACCAAAGGGCTGGGCGCTGAAGTCAAGTGCTTCCCGTAGATGAAGATTTACGCTTGCCGCGAAAGCAAAAGAACTACCTGACTGAGAAATTTCAACAAGGTCAGGGCGAAAAAGTGATCCGGCATCAGTTGCGCATTCTATGATGTCTGCCGTGGACTCGCAAGGGAAACGGATATTCAGTAGTGAAGAGTTTCTGATTGCATCTCAGGTCGCTGGATTCTTCTCCAGACTTGCGGCAAAAAAGTCTCTGTTTAACGATGATGATCTTGAAGAGGAGATTCAATGTGCCACCCAGGAGGCAACCATCGACGAATTGACGAATGAGGTTTCTCGGCAACTTTTGCCAGGACACCCCATCATGTGGGATAAATATAATCTATGCGAAATGACCTTAGGAGGGAAACTCAACACGACCAAGTTATCGGTTGCAAAACTAAGAGACATTTGCGCCGGGCTTGACATTGCTGTTGATGTAACCATCAAACGTAAACAACCCTATGCAGACAAAACTGAGGAGTACTGTCAAAAATTTCGATGCAAAGCGGATAAGTCAAGCCCCAAGTTAGCACAAGGGTGAGGTAGGGGGATGGGAGGAGAGTAATCGCAGGGATACGTTCTTCAGTATAACGACCCAAATACCACGCCAAACCCTAACCTAAGCATAGGTCAATCGTGGGAGCACTGTAATATGGACTTTCTTCTTAAAATCCACGTCACTAAGATGCTGCAGGGAATTTCTATAAGTTTGCGCTCAGCAGGAAATTCGTTTTCCGGCTTTAGCCCGAGTGTTTTTGTTTTCAAAATCTTCCAGAATATTTGTCCTTCCCCTCTCTCTCCCCCCTTGCCCATTTTTCCACTTAACACCTACTCCCTCGGCAAATATTTCCTCGCTCCAATCCTCCACAGTTACCAAATCTAAGATGGCGGCCTAATACGAAGATGTGCACTCGTGCGCCCAAAATACGCCGGCACTGCAGGCTAGAAAGGATGATCCCAAAAATCCTCTGCGGTTTACTTTCATACCAGAGATGGTAAACATTTATGACCTTTTGTTTCTGTTACTGAAGGGGCATTAGAATTTTCGGTTTTGAAGTTTTGACTATTTTTCATATCGGTATTTCGGTTTCGATACCAAAAAGCTTCGGTTTTTCAGTTTTTTAGCGTTTGCTTTTCGCTTTTTGTCACAGATATTAGTGGTTTTCGGATTTGGTATCGGAGGTGGTTTTGGTTTTTCCAATTTGGGTCCCGGTCTGAACTTGAGCAGAGCTCTGGCAAGTCACCCAAATGTTTATTCACGATCTCGTTACTTCGTGATCTGATAACGCGATGTATCACAAATAGTATATTCGAGCATGAATCGCGATGGTTAGAACCTGGACACCCCCCCCCCTGCTTTTTACGATCACCAAGACTCACTCAATCAGGGTTTGTTCTCTTCCCATATAATCCTCACAACGGAGAGAGGTGGAATTTTTGATATGATGATTATAATTAATGAAGGTTATCAGGGTCAAATTTACTATGCGAACTTTATTTCAGTTTTAATTTCAAATCCTATCTTTTTATTTATCATGCGTGGGTTATTCCCGCTTGAGTTATTACGGCGGTAAACCATTACGAAGTGTGGACTATTGCATAAATGACTGCCAAAAGGTAGACTGGTTTCGAAAATATTTGTAAATAAAACGATTGGTTTCATAATCAAAACTAGAATAAAGCTTGAAAGGTAATTTTGACCCTGATAACGCACCTTACATAATCGAATATTTGATGATCGTCACCCACAGGGAATAGCGGGGTGACTGCTAAATACAAGTTCTACAGAAAAGGGGTATTTAGAAAAACGATAAAAAAAGATCATGTCATAATTGGCCACTTATTGTACAAAAGCTCGCTAAAACAATACTACAAACATTGATTTCGGAAGGTCACGTGGATTAAGTTTTTTTTGAACGATTATTCTTCGTTTTATTT
This sequence comes from Stylophora pistillata, assembly GCF_964205215.1. Taxonomy (NCBI): domain Eukaryota; kingdom Metazoa; phylum Cnidaria; class Anthozoa; order Scleractinia; family Pocilloporidae; genus Stylophora; species Stylophora pistillata. The sequence goes on from NC_142521.1 coordinate 46,085,199, forward strand.
GTCATGAGTAGTTCCGCGTCAAGTAACCGTGCAATAGAGGCGGAGGACTAAGGAAAAGCAGACGGTGATCATGACAACTTTATAGAAGTAACCGCTTAATAGAGGGGAAAATTACAGTAATTTAGAGGTAACAATTTCGGAACTATGAAAACCGACCGCCCAATACAGGGTGACTGCTTCACATGGTGACGCTTAATACAGGTCCAACTGTACTGTTTTTCGGCTTCTTTCGAATTTTTAAAGAAAGGTTGTTTCTTGAAGTGTCTATTCACAATTTGGTTTTAAGGGAAATGAAGGAGACCGGCATATCTATAATAAAAGACGAACGACCGATGTAGCAAACAATGCCTAGAGAACGTTTCGAAACCAAAAATTGAATTTGCTACTCCATTATTTCTTGATATATTTATAGTCAAACCTAAAGAGTTTGACCATCGACTTTTCGAAAGAACAATACAACTTAGGCCCTGTTTATGAGCTGTTATTCTCTAAGATATGGCATCACGTCAAATAGTTTGCTATTTCCGCCTTTTGGCGTGACATAAGTAGTTTTAGCTGCGGGTGCAGTCATCTAAAACGAATACTGTTGCATGTAGCATCTTACCAGTAGCACCGTGTTATCAGTACCTTTACATTAGCGCTCCAATGCTGCTCCTCCACTCATGGTCGTCTTGTTTATCGTGCGATGAATCAGTGTGTGATAATCCTCTCTGAACTTCCACAAGCATGTCTTACCGAAGCTTCCCTGGAAGAATATGATACTCCGCTGGGCACCGAATGTTCTGTCGCAGGTGCCCAGAAATCAAGTCATTTACCAAAATTGGGAAATATTCGGAACGAACGCTAAGTCATAGGATAAAAGTAAAGTGGTGAGATATAGACGGATGTCGTCGGAAGCAGTTGAAAGTCACCGGAGAGCAGAATAACTCGAAGAGTTATTTCTAAGGGAATGATTCCTAAAGACTGGAAGAGTGCTAGAGCAACTCCAATTTTCAAAACTGGCTCGAAAGTTGACCCAGCCAACTACAGGCCAATTTTTTGTTCTTTTTGTAATTGCTAAACTTTTTGAAAAAACCATCTTTAACCAGGTTTAATGGTTTAGACCTATGCATTCTACCCTTCAGCTCTTATTGACATTACAGACAACTAGTATCTCGATATCGACAACGGATTGACAAATGCCATTCTGTTTATTGACTTAAAGAAGGCTTTTGATACTATTGATCATGAGATCCTTCTGTCAAAATTGGAGCTGTATGGGTTTAAAGGTGTTAGTCTCAATCTTTTCCGAGACTACCTCTCAGATAGAACCCAGGTTACGGTTATAAGAAACGTAAATTCTGAAACTAGTTTCATAGGTTGTGGGCTGCCTCCAGGTTCAACTCTTGGCCCCCTACTTTTTATATATATATATTTATTAAACGACTCGGGCAGTCAGAGGGCCAATAACTAAAATCAACCAATCAAAATGCTCTATTGCCGCTCCAATATTCTCTAAGTATTGGACCGGCACTGTCCCGAATGGTCCCGAATGATACCACACTTGTGTCCCTTTGAACTTCAGTCGTATAATAAATCTCTTATTAACCAAGCTTGCTCGGGACCGTACTGGAAGAATATCGGCCCTCGGTCTTTTTTGAACGGACCTCGCTACGCTCGGTCCCTACTGTCAAGACCTCCGGCCGATATTCTCCCAGTACGGCCCTCGCGCTTGGTTAATAAGATATATATATTAATGATCTCCCTAACTGTAACCTCCAATAGGACGTGAGAATTTACGCTGATGACGCTAATCTCACATTTCCCTCAAAAAACCCTAATGAGTTGTTTTCAACCCTGACTCATGATTTGGGCAATCTGAAGCAATGGCTCGATTCTAACCGTCTAATTCTTAATGTCCTCAAAACTAAATGTCTGTTTACAGGCACGAGGCACAAAATCTCGTAACTCCCTAGCGATCCATACATTTTGTCTTAAACAACAAACATATGAAATACATATATATGAACTGCGGTTATGAAACGTATATGTGCACGATCCTTCGCAGTAAAGCACTATTTAAGCAATAATGAAAATCGGACCTGAAAAAAAAAAAATTCAGGCCTGTATGGGATTCGAACCACTGACCTCTGCGATACTAGTGCAGCGCTCTACCAATTGAGCTAACAAGCCAACTGGGAGCCGGCCATCAAATTAATTCGACATAAACCCGTAGATGATAAATCAAACAACAAACATATGAAATACATATATATGAACTGCGGTTATGAAACGTATATGTACACGATCCTTCGCAGTAAAGCACTATTTAAGCAATAGTGAAAATCAGACCTGAAAAAAATCCCGTATAGGCCTGAATTTAGGTTAATACATTGTACATTATAGGTAACTTACAGTTAGTAACTTACAGTTAATTCACAGAATTTTCACACACCAGTAACTTGAAAAAAAAACTCTCGTGAAAATTTATTTTAGACTGAATTTGAAACTTTCTCTGAGCCTGCAAGCAGCTGAGAACAGTAAGAAGAGGTTGTATTTCTTACAGTACATTCAACACTTCTGACTGGGTCGTATGATTGATAATATTATAAATCAAGTGTATTTTCAGGGAGTAACAAGAACGCCATAAATTGCAGTTTCCATAGTGTAAGAATTTTGTGTGTCCCACTCAAGCAGAACTTGATTCTTATTTTTGTACTCAGGTTAGTTCATGTGATTTCTTGTACATATATATACAATTTATAGGCATGTATATGTTGTAGTTTAATTTTATACTTGGTTCAAATTTTATTTTCCTTTGTTCTCGGTCATGTTCAGCTCTCTGGTGTTTTTAGCTACTTAGCTATTTCAGGGAGTTGGTAACCCTTAAACAAGTTTATCAAATCAGTTTTTTACAAATGGCTGTAATTCCTAAATTATGGATTAATAAAGTTGTTGTTGTTGTTCATGTTAATGTATGATAATGAGTTTGAAACAAAGAAAATAAAATTTGAACCAAGTATGAAATTTAACTACAACATATACATTATCGTCATTGTATTTTGAGGTGGACTCTTGATGAATTGCAATTCCTGCACATGAAATAAGCAAAGTTCTGTTGATTCTGTATTGACTACTACATTTGTAAATTGAGGAATATTGGAATTTCCATGGGAGTTAGATTTAGAAAAATAATGTGGAATAAGTACTGAAATCACTGGAATTCTTAGTAGGTAAACAAAAACTGTAGGAAATTCTTCAATAATAGACACATACATAACATTAAGCGTATTTCTTGGGGGAATCCCATGTCTGACCCCCTACGGTGGCCCATAAGTGCAAAACACAACACAAACACTGAAAACACAACACACACAAACTGAAAACACAAAACACAGACTAAAAACACCACAAACTTATTTGAAACGCAATACATTTATCTGAAACACGTACAACACACAACTAACAACACAACACAAACACTGAAAATACAACACACACAAACTGAAAATACAACACACTCTCCTGTGCTTGTGTTGTGTAGGTGGCCCATAAGTGCAAAACACAATGTGTTGTGTCTCAGGTAAATGTGTTGTATTTTCAGCTTGTGTGTGTTGTGTTTTCAGTGTTTGTGTTGTGTTGTTAGTTGTGTCTCAGATAAATGCATTGTGTTTCAAATAAGTTTGTGGTGTTTTTAGCGTGTGTTTTGTGTTTTCAGTATGTGTGTGTTGTGTTTTCAGTGTTTGTGTTGTGTTTTGCACTTATGGGCCACGGTACTGCATGATCCGTCCAACATTAAAAGCAGGCTTAGGAAACCCAAGCTTGATATTTAAATAGTGCTGAAAAAGGCGTTTAAAAATATGAGCCAAATCATTTGAGCAATGAATCACGCCTCCCGGTTAGCTCAATGGATAGAGCGCTGGACTGTAGTGCGGGAGGTCGAGGGTTCGAGCCCCGGCCGGACCAACATTCAAGGTCTTAAAATAAATGAGAAGAATTTGCTACCTTTCTATAACATCAAGAAATGGTTAGATATTCTAGTCTTCTCGGATAGGGACGAATAAATAGAGGTCCCGTCTCCTGCAGGGTTGGGGCAGGAGACACACGAGATTACTGTGTGATGGATGTCCTCCCCTGGGGTGGGATGGGTGGGTTAGGACAGCAGGTCCACATCAGCTATTACAGCTGCCAACTAATCAACCTGCTTAAACAAATAAATGAACTTCACAACTACAGCGAATGAATTAACGATAATGCCGTCAAAATTAAACAAGAAATATAATTTCAAGGAATGGTCTAATTTTTTTCTAACGGCTCGCACAAAATGACAAAACCGAACTGGAAACCGACGCCGGTATTTACTAGGTTCTACTTATGCAGAACCTGCGCCAGTTTCAGGAGAAATTCTTGATCCTCCTTTCTTCGCTTCTCCGCTCTTTCTTCCTCTCGCCTCTCTCTTGCCGCTTCAGCTTCGATGAAGCTCTTGTCAGTCGCTTGCTGATACTCCATAAAGGACTCAAACATTTTGTCAAATTTTGTAAAGACATCAGACGCGGTTTTCCTCTTTTTATTTGCCTTTAAGACGGCCGACTGACGGTATACTGGCTTCTTTGTTTCATCGGCTTCCGTTACACCTGAAGGAACAAGTTACATGGCGACCGCCAAAACTTCAAACGGTTGCTTAAACATGAAAGCCAAGAGAGACATAAAATATGATAAATTGACTTTTGGTTTAGTTATCTCAATATTACACTGTAATATACGGATACACCTGTCTCTTATCTCCTTGTACGCATTCAAAAACTCTCCAAACGTATTGATTGAATTGATTGTTAGTTTTTTTGAGATGTCAGATTTTAGAGTTTATATTGTAGATTAATAATTGTTGTTAACTAGACTGTTGTCCCCAATATTAGCTTGTGCCTGTGCTGCTAAATATTTTTGACACTGAAATAAAGTTCTTGTTTTTGGGTTGTGACGTTACTTTTACAGACGACGATAGATGTTGCTTTTGAACACCATTGTATTGTCTGGCCCTCCAATCAGAGAGCATTTTATAACTCTTACCTGTCACCGCTGTCACACAGTTAAAAGGTTTCTCAAGGTTTTCGGACCTTTCGTTGCTGCTGCCAGGGATGTTTACGTTCGGCTCAACGTTTTCTGCTTTCGTTTTTTCTCCATCACCGTCGCCATCAATGGAAATTGTTGCGGACTTTATAATCACCTTTGGTTTTGTACATGGCTTGTCCGACAATAGCTCGTCCACTTCGTTGAAGAAAGCCGGCTTCTTCTTTGGTTGGCATTTCCCGTCTTGGTGCATTCGTCTTTGTAACTTCTGTACGCGCTTATCAGAGTGTGAATTCGTGTCTTGCAACTGCTGTCGTCTCTGTCTTCGTAGCCTGCAGCTCGAAGATATGCCGCAATTTCTAGCCATATAGTCTTTTTTCGTTTAAATGATTTTAGCTTAAGCTGAATATTCTCGTCTCTCCACTTTTCAAGCAACAGGAGGGTTTCTTTATGCTCCCAAACTCTTCCGCGCGTTTTGGTTTCTGTCGCCAATTTGGATAGGTTTTATCAAACACGATTGTTAAACTACCCGACGAGGTAGTTTTGTTAAACACGGTTTAAGACGCGTTTTCTCAAACGCGCCCGCAGTGTGAACGGCTAGTCCTCTTAAATATGTTTATCAAAAGAAGTTTAAAACATGTTTAAGCTTTGGTGTGAACGGAGTATAAGATTCTTCTATCTCAGTATTTATTAAAGGTTATTTTTTAAGTCTTAGTTAAATGTGCACGGCTCTTTTGAAGACCACTTATTAGTGATAAGGATTCCGTGGCTAAATAAAGACTGATTTATTGAGTTATTGATTGATTGATTGTTGTTAAAGTTCTTTTACGTGTTAGGGGCCGACCATTAGGCTTTTGTACATTATGCTAGCATTTTTTCGAGCATTTTACTGAGGCAAAAGTATTGAGCATTATTTGAGCATTTTAGTGGCATTTTCCCGGAAAATTAATTTTTTGCGAGAAAATTAAATAGAAATGAACTAAACCTAATACAGCCGAGTAGAGACTGAGGACAAGTCAGCGGTTTTACCTTTCAAGACTCAAAAGGTGGCCATGTTTGTTTTCTTCGTGACCCGTGTAAGTTACACGGGTTAAGAAGAAAACATAAACCTGCATACGTTGTCGTTACTTGCAACACTTGTACGTAAGTGTAAACTTTCAAATTAATTAAAAAAACCTTTGTATAATGAGCATTATCCGAGCATTAAAGTTAGTTTTTTGGGGGAGACCGAGCATTTTAGTGGGAAAAATGGAGCATTAAGGTGGAGCATTTTAGTGGGGAAACAAAAGCATAATGTACAAAAGCCTACCGACCATTTAACTCTTTAGGGTGGGAGTGGGTGATTTTGAAAAAAATTTCCTGCAAGCGCTTGATAGAAGAAAAAAACTTGCATGCAGCCCAAATGTAACAATAGAAAAAGGGCATTTAGAACGGAAAAGATATCCTGCACAGCAGATTGCTAGAAAAAAAAATTTCTTAATGACCAGAAATCGCCCACCCCTCCCCCTCAAAAGTTAAATGGTCGGCCCCTTAAGCGCAGTGACAATGTAATTTGACGGAATCGCATGATTCGGGTTACAACTGAAACTGACAGTCCGAGTGCATCCATTGATCCCAATGAAAAATTATTTTGCACTCTTAGTGCGCACTTTTTACTTGACGGCTTGAGAAAGATAACGAATAAAAAATTAATTTGAACGAAGAACCTACGAATTCTTCATCTTTCGGCTACGAATCATCATGTTATCTCATCTATATTGTTTGATTGTAGTTTTCACACAAATGTTAATTATAACAAAATATACGTTTATCTAAATATTTGTCTTCATTTTCATCAAGGAGCTTTCGATGAACCCACCCTTATTGTTTTTTCCAACTCGAGCACGTGGAGATGAATACTTTCCATAGCTGAGCATTTTTAAAATTCGTTAAAAAGGGAGAATATTACCAAATCAGACTTTTCATAAATATTTTTCGATGTATTTCCCAGTTCTAAAGAAAACGATTAATTAGAATTCCTGTATGTAGTATATGCGTGACAGGGAAGGTGACAAGAATTAAGATGTGCTTTCTTTTTCATGCTAAGAATGAAAAAAAATTTGTCAATCGTACGCAGTAATTAATTCTACGCCTTTCTTCAATCCCACTCTGATAGTTACAGTTGAAAAGTAAATAGAACCCAGCGCACTTTAATTCATTATTATGTATAATTATGCATTTCGGTATGTTAGTCGCAGACCAGGGAACGAAAAAAAATTTACTTATTTATTCTATCTATTTATTTATTTAGTTGCTACTTACATACACACACACAAACGCACACACGCACACGCATACACACACACACACACGCACACACAAATAAATTAGAGTTGTTTTTAGCAATCTAAAATGATAACTTTAATAATATTATTTCACAGCAATCTATACTTAAACTAGATAAAATTACAATTTAGGGTCATCTGCAAATAGGACGAAAAAACTCCCTAGCCTTAACTTTAACCCTTTCTGGATCACCAGATTTGAATATGGGACGAACTTTCGTTACTTTAAAGGTGTCCGGAAAACACCCAGTCTGTAAAGAGAGATTAAAAATCTTTGTTGAGGGCTCAACAATAATTTATTTATTTATTTATTTATTTATTTCATGATTCGCCCGAGGGCAGGTGATAATATAATAGGACTCTAGGTCCCCTATAAAATATCAACACCCAAACTCAACCCCGAGTATGAAAGAGAAAGGTGGAAAACCAATCGCAACCCAAAGTAACCATTAATTTTTTTTTTTTTTTACATAAGAAAAGAGAAAAAGTAACAACAATTAGCAACTACAAATATTCATACGATTAACTCTACGACATTAAGGACAATATAACTTATATGAACGAATGTTGTCTCCATCAAATACCAATTTAAGCCTTTCAAAGAAGAAATACTTTAACTTATTTTTAAAAGAAGAAATGGAAGCTTGTGACTTAATATTATCGGGAATGGCGTTCCATAAATTAGCTAGACGGTTGAAAAAGGAATCGCGAAACAAACAAGTTTTGAAAGGCGGCGTATCATGATAAATGCCTGAGCTGCCACGGCGGGATATGCTATTGCAGTACTGAATGCAATTGTGAATGTTTAAGTTAATATCACCAGACATGCATTTAAAGAAAAAAAACTAGGTCGAGGTACTCGAGCCAATAATTAAGCGGTAATAACTTTAGCCGCAGTAACCTATCCTTATAACTAAGGGTGTCTGATTTGCAAATAAACTTGGTAGCACGTCTTTGAGTCTTTTCAACTAACTTAAGGTCTTGGATTATGGATTGAGAGGCCCACACCTAAGGTGCGTAACAGAAATAACAACGCACTAAAGATGTATATAACAAAATTAATGTCTTAGTGTTCAGTAAGGAAAAGCAGTTCCTTTTGATGAATCCTATCTTTCTGTTGGCTTTCGAGACAATTGCTGTTAAATGATGGTTCCAGGTTGGATCTTTTGTGATCGTGATACCAAGATCTTTCTCTTTAGTTACCACTTCCTTGCTGCTTCCTTACAGTTAAGTAGCTCTCAAACCATTTAAGTAGAGGGCCGTCAACCCCAAAGTAGTGTAGCTTTGACAGAAGTTTTTGGTGGCAAACGGAGTCAAAAGCTTTTGAGAAATCAAGGTAAATGATGTCAGTTTCCAATCCTTTGTCGAGATTACTGCCTATTTCATGAAAGACTTGAAGCAGTTGAGTGGTACACGAAAGTCCTTTGATGAAACAATGTTCCATAGGAAAGAGAGTTTCAGATATGTGTGGGAGAAGACGTATCAGGACACATTTTTCTTGAATCTTGGACAGGACGGACGGAAGTGAAATAGGACGATAATTGGCTACGTCTTCCTTGCTATCTCTCTTATGTCAATAATGTCAATAGTGGGTTTAATAATTCTCATCGGAATGTTGTCAATGGTATGAACTATTTGTTTAATTTCTTCTCCAAATCAAACCGGGCTTTCCTGAGTAAGGTTCTCTGAAGGAAAAACTAAGGTTGGAAGTCGTAAAAGGGATCTAACTGACCACCCAGACCCAGCCAGCGGATGGATCAAACTATGGAAATCACGGTGACAGCAGAGTATCTGCCAAAGGGTATTCTTAAACTCTGGGATTCTGAACGGATAGATTGCTACGTTAATAAGAGAATTGCTAAATTGTAATACCCTGACGATTAATGTTATCAATTGCAAATAAGGAAAACTTGTAGTCACGCCCAAATACGTCAATACACTAAGAATTTGAAATGGAAGCCAAGCGAAAATAGAAGCTCCTGTTATCAAAAATAAAGTCTTAGTTAATCTCGCTTCTCTTAAGCCGACATGATTTTGTATACCCACTGCTGATCTTTGATTCTTCCAGATAACATAATATGCTCTACACATTACTAAAAGAGGCGCTGCAGGACAAAAAATCAGAAGGCCTATTAATAACTTTTTAAGAGTAAATAATAAAAATGCAGTTATTGCTGCTATGACCCACGGTGTGGCAATGGCACAGATGTAAGCACGAAGTCTCATAGTTCTGTGACGATGAGGCCAGACAACGGCAAACATCCTCTCGAGGGAAATGACGCCAAGGGTGTAGATCGAAGCTAAGGCTGTGAAAACGTCAACAAGGAAGAATACTTTACGTACTGTTACCGAGGATGTTTCATATGAAGCTATCAAAAGGGGAATGGAAAGCAAACCAACCAGTAAATCAGCAACAGACAAGCTGATTAGCAGATAAGAAGCACGTTTGCGATGTCTCTGTTCATGAAATATCCAAACAGTTAGAGTATTTCCAGAAACGATCAATGTCGTTAATGTTCCAAAACACCAGCGCCAGAACACGTTCCACGCGTTAAAATTCATGCGAGCGGGTCACGGTTGAGTCCTTATATCTTGCAAGAATACCCTTTTGATAAACAGACCACAAATAAAATGAACAGAACAAATGAAAGAAAAGCACCTGTTCTGACAGAACAACAATGCAATATTCAATCAGGTTTCGATAAAAACCGCATTACGAACCATCATAGCGACCAGCTCCTGGTTGATTTGTTATCTCAGTTGGTAGAGCACTGCACCAATATTGCAAGTGGTCATGGGTTTAAATTACATACAGGCCTGAAATTTTTCAGGCCTTATTCTCACTATTGCTCAAGTACTGTTTATTAATGCCACGATCGCTTTGATTTTCAACCACATTGTTAGTTTTTACCTAGTATTACCTTTTTTTCTTAATTTTTTTATGTACTTAGTTTTTCAGGCCCTAGAAGAAGATTTCTCATAATTTCACTACTTGCGGATGATTTTTCTCACAAGATAAACAAACGGCTGCAATGATGATAAGGTCTGCTAATAGAAGAAAATCTATAGAAAGAAATCTTAAGGAGAAGAAACTGCCTCAAGAATAACTTTATAGTGAAGGCGCATATATTCGAGGTGGCAAACAGAGGAACTCGTTTGTAACCTCTTTGTTGAACAGGCGAACTGATCCTAATCTATTCTAAAAGTGACATTCTTCTCGATATGTCACCAGGTCGTTTTTCGGAGTACAGAATTGTCATGTTAAATCTGTAAGATGGTACCGTTTTGAAGAAATGCTTACTGACTCGAGCTTAGGCAATTGAAATCACATCTTGAACAGAATTCTGCCAGCTGACAATAAAGTGCAAGTGAATATTTACCTGACACCAAGACTTTCAAAGGCGGAATATATCCAAGCCTTCCTTCGTTCTAAGAAGGGTACACTGAGTTCCGTCGTTGGAGCGTCAAAGCCTTTGTTTTCTTTGGCTGGTTTGTCTACTTTTTGATAAACGCACGATAAATTGAGCTTACAGAAATGAAGGGAGGCTTTTCGTGTTTCCTATACACAAAGCGAGTTCGTACTGCACAAGTTGAAGTTTCGAACGCAATTTGGTCGCAATTCACTAAAAGGGATGACTATATAACAAAGTCAATAAATAGGGTAGGAATTGTCTGTAAAGTGATTATGCAAAAAAAAAATATAATATGTTGATCTGTCATAAATTGTAAATGGTCTTTAAGGTCACCTTATACCATAGTTGTTTGGTAAACTGATGCTCGCTGAACCCGAGCAATTAACTAAACTTTAAATGTTTATGAGCTGTCGGTTTCTTCCAAAAGGATAAAAGTAAACTCTACATGACGATGGTGGAATAATTCCCACTTTGGCTTCCTATAATGGAACTTTGAGAATTTGAAAACTTGCATTGAGAATTTGGCCATACATGAGAAGAAGGTTAACGTCGCCATCGGAAGTAAAATGAAAAAGGCGTTTTATTATCACATTTCTCATGCATTTCTACCTCATAGCTTAACAGATATAATTCCTGTCAGTACGAAAACGTCAGAAGAATAGATTTTAATGCCGCTGATCTTCAACTTAAGCATCACTAAGAAAAATAAGAGTAATCAGCAAATCAACAGTGGTTTAGCGTAGTCTGTACTTGACAACGACACTTGTCATCACAGGTAGTCAAACGATTTCAAGTATAATTTGAATAACTAAACTCGAGCTTTTTTCAAGCAGTCTTCAGGAAATCAGTTTAACAGTGGTTTAGTGTGGTCTGTACTCTTATCGACAACGATATTCGTCATCTCAGTCGTCAAAATGTAGTGGACTCACGAGGCACAGCCTCTGAATTAGACTTCGCGAAGAGGAAAAACTTGAATCTGTCTTTGTCGTCGACGTCGTGATTTAAATAAGGCAATAACAGCTCTCCTAAAGCCGGGTATTCTAATCAGCTATAAGATAGGATTGACAAGAGAGTTGGTGTGAAAAAAGAGAATGAAAGAGGATTCTAAGTGGAAATATGTAAATCCAGGTAACGACGTAACATAATTAGTGGAATAACTGAAAAAGATGTTTACAATATAAGGAAGCCACAAGGATAGTGAGAGAATTGTAACGATAAACAAAGTCACTGTAAGTTTTCCCTCTCTACTGGCAGCATCACGGTGCAAGACCTGCGGTCCAAAATAAACCTTGAAAAAAATCAGAGCATACGAAAACAAAATTATAAGCAGGCAAAATGCGTTGAATGAGTTCCAGAAATAAAAGAAACCTGACCATTTTCCAAAATTTATAAGAGCCACATTAACAGATGAGAAGGACCCGCCTAAAATCCAAACAAAAGTGATTATAATTTTGTAAATCCATAACTTCAAAACACGATGTTTGAACGGCCAAAGTGTTGCATGCAGCCTCTCTAAGGAAATGACAGTGATATTTGTCAAGGAACTAATAAGAAAGGTATAATAAACGGCTAATCGTATAAGTGACATATAGTACGGCCAAGAAGACCTCCAACTGTTACAAAACCATCCATAAAAATAAAACTCGTTAATTGTGCAGAATCCTCCTACTAGCATATCTGCAACGGCCAAATTGATTAGCAAGTAAGCACTACGGTTGCGAAAATTACGATGCTTTCTAAAAACGATAATAGTGATAAAATTAAGAGTTACTTTGGCAATCGCCACTGCTAGTGTAACAGTTAGCCAGATTATGCAATCAGTTTTTGGGAGCATCTATAGAACTGATTCCTTTTCTTTTCCGCCTTTCGTGGTAAAATGAATAACTCGTCTATCTGTTGAGAAAAGTTGAATAATTTAATAAGAGCGTACAAAAGTCGTATTTTAGGGGAATTAAAATTCCTCTATTATGTGTTTGAAATTTTAGTTTACAGGCAAATCCTGACAGGTCTTGCAACTTTTTTACTTCTTTCATAGCTCATATTCCTACTAATATATCATCATCATCATCAGTCTGCTTCGTGCTCTGTTGCGCATAAGACCTTGATACTACTCTTCCATCGGTCCCAGTCTCTTGCAATAATCCTCGCTTCTTCCCACGACTTCCAACCTTCCTCACTTCTTTCCTTTTCAATCGATCGCCTCCAAGTTATTTTGGGCGTGGCCACCTTTCTCTTACCGTCTGGCGACCATGTGAGGGCTATTACTACTAATATCTTTATATATATATGTATATATATTTTTAGTTTATGTAGCTTGTTCGGGTGATGACGAATAAAGGTGTAGTGAACATGACAACGAAAACGAAATTTAAAGAGTTAAGTTATGTGGTCACTTAGCTAAGCATGGTCATTTTTGTGAAAGAGACCCCATGGTAGTGCGTTTTATTGCAAATTTTTATTTATTTTTATTTTTATGCTTTTATTCAGCCTTAGGCAAAAAACGAAAAGCTTTTATCACAAATTATCTGCTAGCAATAGAGGGGTAAAAGTAAGCTTTAGACCGATAGATAGCTATTATTTATGAACATCATTATGTTCCTGATGAAATTCATATTTCGTTGCAAAGATGAACACATGTCGAGGCCTAGGAGTAAAAAGGAACCGTATGAATTGTCAGGATTGAATTAAGGGCGCCTATAAGTGTCACCGGCCAGACGAAATCTGACGTTTATTTATGCGTTCGTTCAAGAAATATACCTGCCAACTTTGTTTTGAAACTGAGTTAGCCTTTTATCATACTTACCCCTATGGAGTAGCCTGCAGGTTTCTTAACGGATAGAAGAGCAGAAGACGGTCTGTAGCAAGATGAAATAAAATCTCCAATAATTCGTGGTTTCAATTTCTGAATGATTATGTCACGAGAAGGGACTTTACATACCAAGTTTATGAATCAAGTTGATGTAAAAGACGTGCGTCCGGCAATAGTCGCCATCAAAGCAAACCGCCAATTCTTTATGCTGAAAGCATTATAAGGGTTTTAAAAGGTTCTTCAGATTTTAAACTTCTCGTGCAGATGTTTTATCATTGGTAAAAATAGAAATCAATTATCTTCTTAAATGTGATTTACACCAAGCAGCTTGGGGTCTCTAAAAAATTTTCTGCTTTAGTGATAATGGATTTGTTCCAAATCAGAGAATACTATTGTTCTCTGCTATCGATGGTTAAAAACGCTGATATTTTAAAATTCTGCCTCCGTGGAAATTAACTTTTTAATAATTGATGCAGAATCGAGAATAAAGAATCCGACAGTTTTAAACATGGAAAAAAAAAAAAAAAAAAAAAAAAAAGTCGTTAAGGACGTTTTTATTCATTCGTTTCCGAACTACCTCAGCTCGACTCAAAAACATTGCCAAAACAAATTGTAGTTATCTCTGATTTTTTGTTGGTTTGTTTTTTGTTTTTGCTTTTGTGTTTCATTCTCTAGAATCGAAATAATGCACATCAAATTCGAATTCCGTATGGGAGACTGTTTACAAATAAATATTAAAATTGATTCATCCCGAGAGCTTAGACCGGTAGTCACCCTTGCTGAACTCTATTTTTTCCTTGACATTTTTTTTTTAATTTTTTTCCTAAGAGCCGCGTGGTTGATTTCTCAGGAAAAAAAAAAATTATAAATGAATAAATATATTGGTAAGTAAAGAACACGAGATAGTGAAAGCATGAAAAGGAAGTCTTTTAATTCGGGCTTTGAGAAATTTGAATTTCACTCAGGTTATCTATGGATAGTCTCCAACAAAAGAGTATATTTGCGAGACGTCTGTGGACAGGTAATGATGGTAGAGTGTTACCGGAACTTCCAGGGACATTTGGATGGAACACTTACTGCCTCAGATCCCATGCTCCTTTCAGTGTTGGTCTGCAAGATGGCATGGGCGCATTGCAATTAACAAAATTGGAAGGGATTATGAACATTATAGACGTCGCTCACTGAATTGTCCCAACTAATTATGTCTGGGAGTGTGGATTGTTGCGGAAAGTGATATTTTAACAACAACATGATGGCTTAGTTTCTCAACTGAGTTCAAGACAGCTGATAATTTGGTTAAGGCAGTCAACAGAAAATATCTAAACTGGTGGAAAGTATCAGCAACGAGATTACTAATTACGGCATGATGATCAATTTTAGTCAGGCTGTAGAATTTCTGTAGATAAGCAGTAAAATTTTATTGATGAATTAAAACAGAGCTAATCAGGTTAAAATCAACGTATCATTATTTTCGTTACATGTCATGGACAGGAAAAACTCGAACTTGTCCCCTTCGGTGACGGCGTAGTTTAAGTAAAGCAATAAAAGCTCTTCTGAAACCTGGTATTTTAATAACATATAAAATAGGATTAACGAGAGAATTTGTGTGAAATAAAACCCTGAAAAGGTAAGCTAAGCGGGAATATACTACGCTTGGCTTCGAAATAATATAATCAGTGGAAGGAAAGAAAAAAGGGCAACAACATAAGGTAGCCACAAAATTAAAGAAGGAAATGTCGCCATGAAAAATGTCGTGTTGAGTAGTCTTTCTCTACGAACAGCGTTTTGATTTAAGACCTACCATCCGTAATTAACTTTTAGAAAAATTGAAGCATAAGAAACAAAGATTACCAGCAGGCAAATTGCATTGAATGAATTCCAAATATAAAAGTAGATTAAAAGTCTTCCGTAATGCAAAAATATGATATAGGAAAACGAGATTAGTCCCACTAAGATCCAAATGAAAGTAATGGTTAACTTGTAGATCCATAGTTTTGCAATGCGACGTCTGAACGGCAAAAATGTTGCGTGCAGTCGTTCCAGAGAAAGGACGGTCATTGTAGATAAGGAACTGAGAAAAAAAATATAGAATGGAGAATCGCAGGTAAGAAAACCAGCCAGGTTTACTTTTTTCCCAAATTTTACAAAACCGTCCATAGGAATAGAATACGTCAACGGTACCAAATCTTCCGACCAAAGTATCAGTAACGGCTAAATTGATAAGTAAGTAGGCACTACGGTTGGGATGATGGCGATGTTTTTTAAGGACAATAACAGTAATGGCGTTGAGAGTTACTGTGGCGAACGAAGCCACTAAAGCCAATGCGAGCCAGGTTATACACTCGGGTTTGGAGAACGTCTCCTTCTCCAACGAGTTCTGTACGGAAGATAGAATAAGAAAAGTACGAAATTGTGGGTCTAGGGTCGTTTGGCTCTGTATTGTGATAGCAGACAAAGAACTAATAAATCTCCATAACTGGAATAAAGATAAGATCTTAATCGTAGTATTTACCAGTTTCTTTGTTTATCTATACATTTATTACCCCTTTTTCTTTTACTTATCTGAGTTTTACCCGATTTATTAATTTATTAATGTATCCATTTTCTTTTACTCTTTTATTTCGATATTGGTTTGTGTAATGATAAGTTATTTGTTCTTTACATAGATTATTATATTTCATGTTTCAGATGCAGCAGCAACACAAAAGGTATCGTAGACATAGCGACATAGAGAAATAATATTTATGATGAGTATCATACGCTTTTAATAAAATACCTGTCATATTCAACAATTATTCGCCGAAGGCGAGGTGAATATCGTCCAATAAGTGTAAGGAATTCGAAAGATAGCCATATGTTGTTGTTTACCTAATCATTCTAAGCAACATATGGCAATCTGCGGTCTTTCCTTACACTTAGGTTGTACGGAAAGTCGTAAAACTCTTGAACAAAAGCTCATCTTTCAAACCGCCAGTCTAAATCTCACAGGTATTAACAAACGCTTTTCATTCCACTAATTTATTCGTGTTTTTCTCGTTGCCATGTTCCCACCAATCACGTAGCTCCATTTTCTGCCTTTAAAAGCACACACAACCCACAATTCTTCTATTCGCTCCAAGGAAGGGCTAACGCTCGAAACGTCAGCTTTTATAGTCGTAACGGTGGCCAATTTACCATTTCAACTTTGTTCATATATTGAAATTATTTCGTTACCCCCACCGACGCAGCCCCAAACAGTTTTTTTTGGAAACTATCAGCCTTTACACATTAGCTACCACTGGCAAAGTATTCAAGTAATTTATATTACTGAAAACGCCATAGCGTTTTCAAAAAGTTCCGTAAAAGAAGAGATTTCACTTCTTGACATAAGTCAAATTCATTTTCTTCCTCCAATTGAAGGTAGTCTCTTGCAGTCTTCTTCAAAGATATTTTATCTGTAGTGAGTTTAGCTTGTATTGGTCATCGGAAAAATTGCTAGGGAAAAGCGCAAACGTCGGCGACCTTTGATTAGCTCTGGCCGGATTTAATGAGCATTCTCCAAAATATATTTAAAAGGGCTAATTATGCTTCCGACGAAAGTTAAGGAAAAGTTTTCCAAAGGAACTATTTTGGACTTTCTATGCCGCCATCTTATTCTATTCAGTAAAATATCCATGCGGGGATGTTTTAAAAATTTGATCGTCCAGGAAGTCGAAAATTTAGTCTGAAGAGCCGTCAGGCGTAATTTTGGCGACTTATTGCTCAGTATTTTGGCTTGCGGCTAAAAATTACGGCTACCAGTTTTGATTACAACTTGTTATGGAGAGTGCCCGTATTTTCTTGAAAGCTGTGAGTTGCGGAATTACTAATATATAGATTTAGCCAGGCCTAAAAGCGGAGCTCCCAATAAGTGAAAATTTTGCAATAAAATTTCTTTACATATATTAAACGATTTTTAGCCAAAAATTCATTCTGTATAGATTAAACCCATTGACACTTACGTGTAACAAGTGCCTGTGAAATTAAAAGTCAAAATTTTGGAGAAACCAAGAAAGCAAAGACAATGCGCAGTAAATTTTTAAAAATCATCTTTTCCAAAAAAACAAGCTTCAGCGAAAGAAGACTAATTAAAGAACTTATTTCCGACGAAAAAAGCGATAGGTGCATGTTACGTTTTAACTCAAAAATCAAGATGAAAGATAAAAGTCGCTAAATATTTTCGCATGTGTGCAAATAAGCATGTGGATCATATTTCAAAATGGAATATGCGAATTTGTCCGTGAGTGAAGAGATCTCAAGCTCCATGGAATCTATCAATAGGAAGCAAGACTAAAATGGTCAAGAAATGGTTCGGGACCACAGATTTATTCAAAACAGTTTTTTATTTGCTGTTCTAAGCGAAAAACGTACGAATTTCTTACGTGTACAAAGCGCACGCGGTAAAATTCATCATGCTTAGACACAGGCAGCCCAAGCTCACCACCAGAAAAGCGGACGTGACTCTTACCGTGTTGCGCAACGTTTTATATTTATAAAGGTTTGTATGGGATGTTATCGGTTTGCCTTAAAAGAGAGAAAAAAAATGTCTTGTTCTGAAATAAAATGGACTTATCTTATTGCCTTGTTGTTTTCTTTGTTGATTCCTAGCGTCTCAGGCCATTTTGAAGCCGTTTTCAACTTGAACACCAACATAGCGCTAACTCGCCGAAAACGCTTCAAAATGGCCTGAGACGCTAGGAATCAACAAAGAAAACAACAAGGAAATATGGTAAGTCAATTTTATTTCAAAACAAGACATTTCTTTTCTCTCTTTTAAGGCAAACCGATAACACCCCTTACAAACCTTTATAAATATAAAATGTTGCGCAACACGGTAAGAGTCACGTCCGCTTTCTAGTAGTGAGCTTGGGCTGCCTGTGGCTTAGATCGTTGTTTACTTGCCTTCAAGGACAGAAATCTTCTATAAAAAGTACTTTTTGAGCACATTTTTACTTGAACATAATATTTACCGGGTCATCAAATCGGCAAATTGTCGCTACGCCCTGCTTGAAGTCCGAAAGTTCGGTTTTCACTTTACGTCCATAATTCTCATCGCCTCAGAGAATCGTAGTGTCGTTGACTCGAGAGCTTATTCTGTCACCTTTAAGACCTAGATATCCATTCTTTTCCAAGCACAGTATTCTATAGCATTGTTACTTTACATTCTGAGTTCCACAAGGTCTAACTCGATCGCAAATGAACAAAAAATCCGACCTGAAAATTTTGAGGGTCGCCCGCGCGGACGCCATATTTTCAAGTTTGATCATATAGTACTTTCGTTATGGCAGACATGACAGAGGGCACATACGTAAGTACATACGTACGTACGTTCGGTCAGTCACCTGACAACCAAACGACAAGACAACGACGCAAGAGTTACACTTTTCAAATTTCAATTTATAACCAACAAACCTCTCAACCATTTTGGCCGCCTAGGGGTGACTAACATCTAATTTCATCATTTATAATATTACCCCTGAATCAAACATTGAGGTCACGAACTTAAATGGAATGATCACCAACTATAGAGGCTCTTGATTGTTCGACAAATTCTCCTTGTCAGCTCCTAATGAAGTGTGTAGAAAACTGTATGGAGAAATGATGTTAGGGTATAAATACGGCCAAGAGGCATTTCATTTTACGATTTTTTCCTCTGTCTGTTGGTTGGGCAACTTTTTTTTCTGTAAATGTTAAAGATAGTATTAATGGCGGTGTCAGTAAAAAAAATATTAAAATGATATGATGATGTTAATAAAGATAAAAGATAAAATCATGTAAGCCTCCTTGGACCAATTAGAGTTTGAAATGATGAATGAGACGCGCGCTTACTAAATATAGAGAAAATGTTTATTGATTTACACTTATTTATGTATGTGTAATATAACAAAACAAGAACATCTTTCAACGAAATTGAGTCTATAATTACACAAACAATATAAGTACAAAAACTCTGGCGTATAGAATAACCTTGTATACTTCAATTCTATCCTAATCATATTGTAACTGATATCAATACTCTATAACCAAGTTCATATGTGTGTTACTGAAGGTAAAGATTTATTTCTGGCGAAAAATGCTTTAAATCTATTAACGCCCATTTAATCATTGTGCGTGGTTCTGTTCAGAAAACGGCCGGTAGACTAAATTCTAAAAAACTTAAGGAAATGTAACCAGCTGTTCCACAAAATAATTAAATTAAGACACTTTTTTCCCTGAGGCTCAGGAATAAAAAGAAAACTCAGAATAGGCAAGGGGTAAATAAATAAGTATGAAAAAGAGTTAAAAGGATGCTCCTTCCTTCTTCCCTTTCGATGCAAAATCAGGCCCAATCAATGATTTATTCATGAATTACCAAGCCATATCATAGGCCATTAGTAGGATAAACTTTACCCTGTCTTTGCTGTTGACAACGTGTTCTACAAAGGGCAATGAAAGCTCTCCTATACCCCGGTATTTTAAGAAGGTATAACAGAGGATTTATGAGAGAGTTGGTATGAAATAGAAAAACGAAAAAGTAAAACAAGCGAACAGGTAAGACTATAACATGTTTATAGGCGACAAACGAGGTAACAACATAGGGAAGCCACAAGGCCAGAGAAAGAAATGTTACAGTGAACAGGGTCACAGTCAGTTTTTTGTCTCTGGAAGCAGAGCTATGGTGCAAACCGTGTGAAGCGTTACGAACTTTAAAAAAAATTGAGACGTAAGAAATACAGATCACCGACAAACAGAATGCATTAAGAAAATTCCATGAATAAAATGAATAAGAAAAAGAAGCGACCGCGGCACTAATCCAAGAAACAGCAATCATTGCTTTGTAAATCCACTTTTTCATAACGCGATGTCTGAATGGCCAAAATGTTGCATGCAACCGCTCCAGAGAAATGACAGTCATATTTGTTAAGGAACAACCCAGAAAAAGGAGGACGAAAGCTGACCTTAGGTGATTAAATCTGTATGAATCAAAGTTCCAAATATCACATATCTGTCCGTAGAGATAGGACAGATCAAATAAACAAAAACCTCCCACTAACATATCAGCAACAGCCAGATTTATGATCAGGTAGGCGCTGCGGTTGCGAGGATTTCGATGTTTTATGAAAACAAAAACTGTGATGGCATTGAGAGCTGCTGTGGAAACCGAAACGATCAAAAGTATTGTAATCCAGGCTATACACTCAGATTTGGGAAACATCTTCACTAACGTCCCTCTTTTCAAGTTCTGCCAATCTGCTAATCACGATTGGATCTGTCAAGAAATTTTGAATAAGCAAACTACATCAATATGAATCTTGCGTTGTTTTGAATGACCACAGTTTATGCTTATCCAGGTAGAGGACTAACATTTAATTTGTACATTCATCTTATACCACTTTGTTATTTATTTGATAAGTTATCATTCATTATCGAATTAATTTTTTTCATTTACTCTCGATCTGTTACTGCACCAGATGCAGTAAAGGACAAATCACTAGACCGCGGCATTCTGGCAGGACCTTACGATTCATTTGGCCGCAATTCATTTAGTCTCAAGTCTCAATTTTACTTGAATTGAAACATAATTTATTTACGATCACAGAAATGATAATGATGATGATAATAGGAATGAAAATTATTGGATGAGGTTAAGCGCGATATCACGAATTATTGATGCCTATGTCTGAGTTATCTGATTTTAAAGCATGTAACCTAACAATTGTGATAGAGTATTTCAAGCATTTTAGAACTGGATTAGGTTATCTGAGGTGATTCTAAGTTGACCATACAGTCGATTTATTTTAAACGTACGTCCTGCCCATATTGATGCGTTATTCGTAGGATTTGACCAGCACCTAACAAAGTATTGAAATTAAGCAATGTTTTACTCACAAGGCGGTTGTCAACGAATGAAGAAGACCTTCAAATCCTCGTAAAATTTCGAAGCTCACTGCGGAGAGAAAGCATACAAAAGGTCGAGAAAATTATCTTAAAATTATAAAGCATTAATTTTCATCGCGCCAGAAGAAAAAAGCCGAGGTGAGTTTTTTTTATAACTGAAGTAACTGACAATATCTAATTTAAAGATTTGGTTAGAGAGTTGATCTTACCTAAATGGAGATGTCAAAACACTTTTGACAATTTATCCTGAAGCAACGGGGAATATAGTTTCAAGCAATTTAAAGCCAATCCTTCGAGGATTTCAATTGAGTATTAATGGTCGGAGGCTGAGTCAATATGAAGCAATTTGTTAGAAAAAACACACGCAAATTTCCATCTGCAAAGTAATCATTCAATTCATAGTTCTAAAGCGTTATTACAATTTTTTAAAAAGCTCTGTATCAATGCAGGTTCTTTATTCTTTGTGAAAAGCATAATTAACTCTCTTCATTCATTTGGAATTGATATTTCTTGCACCTCACCCGTCTAGAAGGTTATCATTTCAAAGGGAAGAGTGCAAAGAATTATCTCTGATCACCTTTAGGTTAAATCAATAAATAGAAATAGATTCATATTGGTCATAGTAATCACATTCATATGCCGGTTTATGATTTTTCTCCATTATTTCAACTTAAAACACTGCGGAGAATGTTTTGAAAAAGTAGTATCTTTCCCCAGATGTCGACCCAAAAGGACTCTGTCAACTTTATACCCAAAAATAAACCATAATGCGTCTAAAGTTTGCGTGTGAGCACTCAAGAATGACAAGTTCAAAATCATTTTAAGAGTCCACTTAAGTTCAGAATGAGGTCTTTAATTGGATTCGAGCACTGTAGGATAAAGAAAGCTTGCGGAAGGTATAAGAACAATGGAATTAGTTTGCTTAAAGAAAACATAAGGTTTATGAGCAAAAAGTAATTTTATTTTTCCATTGAGAGCTATGTTTCAATGCAATGACAACGACATTGAAATATTCTTTTTGTAAGCCATTTGGTAACGAACTAACTTCTTAGGCAACGTCTATTTTCTGCTTAACTTTTGTAATTTTGTTTGTTTGGGATTTTTTGTAATTTGGAACTAAGAAAAAATTTTATAAAAAAATTATAATAATTGTAAAAATCATAATAATGATGCTATACCCCCAGCAAAATCTCTAGAAGCGCATAGCAGTCTCAGGCATAACATTTGCACTTGGAGCTTCCTCGCTATCAGAGTCTGATATGATGCACGATCCTCGCAGTAGATAGCGCTATTTAAGCAATAGCGAAAATCAGACCTGAAGAAAAAAAAAATCAGGCCTGTACGGGATTCGAACCACTGACCTCTGCGATACTAGTGCAGCGCTCTACCAATTGAGCTAACAAGCCAACTGGGAGCAGGCCGTTAAGTTGATTCTTAATAAACCCGTGAAAGTGATAAATGAGATACAATGAAATATACGAAGTTCATATATTTTGTAGTGCGGTATTAGATACATATGATGCACGATCCTCGCAGTAGATAGCGCTATTTAAGCAATAGCGAAAATCAGACCTGAAAAAAAAAAAAAAAATCCGGCCTGTACGGGATTCGAACCATTGACTCTGCGATACTAGTGCAGCGCTCTTTCTTCTTCTTCTTTTTTTTTTTTTTTTCAGGTCTGATTTTCGCTATTGCTTAAATAGCGCTATCTACTGCGAGGATCGTGCATCATATGTATCTAATACCGCAGTACAAAATATATGAACTTCATAAATTTCAATGTATCTCAGAGTCTGATATGTTGTCTTTGCATGAATAAATTTTGAAGGAACCAGGGAATGTTTGAGATATATTATGTAATGCCTGTTTTGAACACGGTTTTTTTAGGGCTGAGAAGATTTTGTGAAACTCGTAAATAGAAGGTTTGCCGTTTTACAAGCAACATCGCTGATAATGGATTTCGAGGAATTTCACCTTTACTCAAACTAAAACACTTTTCATACGTGAAAACTCTTCGGGAGTGAGAGTAAAAGAAATCAGCTTTTTCCTGATAAAAGGTCAGTTCTTCTAACTGTAAAAGCAGCAGCAAAGTAAGAAAGAGAGGTCGTTAACTGACTTCGAATAGCAAAGTAAGAGAGGAAGAGTAATTAGTGATTAAAGGCGTCTAGTTTTAGGGAGAAACGAGTAAAGTTCCAGTTATTAGAATAGCCATAATGCGAGCACATCCAAGACTGCTTCCAAGGCAGGTGAAAAACCATAAAGCTACAAATTGAAAACGGTGCAATTAAGTAATATCTTTGCAGCGGCTAAAATAAGAAACGGGGGTATTGATTGCTCAAATTACTTAATATCCCATTCTTGTTTTGGAGAAAAATTCTTACCTTTGTTTGATCAAGTAAAATGAGTTCTAGCTTGTATTTACTTTTCTACCTTGAATTCGCTTTCTTCGCAAATAAAGTGGGGCAGCGAGCCTAATTACAGATCAAGTTTTAAGCTTTAGCGAATACATTAGAGTAAAACGAAGTGAAAATTGTACAGATGAAATAAACAACTTTTAAAAATCGAGTTTCCAGATGGAAACTCGATTTTTAAGAAGTGAAAATTGTTTCATTTTATTTACGTATCTGGCGATTTGAGGCCTTGAACTACAGGGTCGCCTGTTTAAAGATATCAGCAAGGTACCGCAAATGTTTAAAGGAAAAGGTGAAAATTTGCAATTTCTATTTTTTTTTTTTTTTTCATTTACTTTATCCTTTTTATTCTTTTAGCTTGAGTGGATGCAACGTAATTTTTATAAGCGAGTGTCAGGTAGTTGAATGGTAATTTTTCTTTGGATCAAAACTATATGTATCTCATGGCTCATTATCTCGTAACGATTTTGATCAAAAGAAACCTGTAATTGCCCTATCCTGAGTACAGGCGATTAGATTTCTATACTCCATAAAATTTGAATTCCCTGAGGAAAGTGGCAGGTCCGTCAATGCGGTGAATACACTGGTACTTACGTATGGTGTTACTTATGTAAGTTGTTATGATCGCGGACTGAGCGAATTGAGACTTCGATTTCCCGGTTCGTCGTTTGGTACTCAGCCACCTGATGTTCAAACAGCTTCTTGTAAATACCTGGTCAGGTGAAGCTTATATGACGAAGAAATCCTTACCGCCTCCCAAGAACAGCTTACTTTTAAACTTATATACCGTTCTAATATTGACGGTCCACGTCAACATTTTTATTTCTTTGTCATTTTTTTCTTTCTCAGACATGAAGAGAAACAGATTTACAAATATTTTGCCTTTTGGTATTTTCTGGCGAAGCTTGATGGTCAAGGACTTGGTCTACAGTGGTGAGAATGTGTGCTGCAAAAAGCTTACCAATTTAGAAGCTTGCAAAGAAACTGCAATAGCATTTGCCGACTTCACCAAGATAAAATCAGCAAAAAATTGCTCCAATGTGACTGAATCCCGTCCATGTCAAAGCAATTCAAGTACAACAGTCCAAAAACTTAACCGAAAAGCAAAGCCCAATGAAATTGCAACAAAAGTCCAGGGAAAAGAACCCATAAAAAGAAGAATTCGCATCGGGGCGTTCGTTCGGGCGCTATCTACTGCGAGGATCGTGCATTATACGTATCTTAGACCGCAGTTCAAAATATATGAACTTCATATATTTCATTGTATCTCATTTATCACTTTCACGGGTTTATTACGAATCAACTCAACGGCCTGCTCCCAGTTGGCTTGTTAGCTCAATCGGTAGAGCGCTGCACTAGTATCGCAGAGGTCAGTGGTTCGAATCCCGTACAGGCCTGATTTTTTTTCAGGTCTGATTTTCGCTATTGCATAAATAGCGCTCTCTACTGCGAGGATCGTGCATTATACGTATCTAATACCGCAGTTCAAAATATATGAACTTCATATATTCATTGAATCTGACAGTTGTCGATATTTATTACGATGACTAGCATCTTTTTGATCACGTTTATCATCATTACTGTAATTTAGAATTGGTCCGCATAAAGTTGGAAAAATTTGTTTCCACTTTACTTAGACCGACACATCAGATATTGGCGCTAATTTATTCCGCATGGTTCTTATACTAATTCGTTTTATCGGCCTGCTGGGAATGATGTTGATTTGCATAAGTCATACTACTAAAGCTGGCAACAGATTGGGCTTCCTTCAAGTCTGCGTCACTAAGTTTCCATATTTGAAAGTTGTCTATTTCTTGTTTTTGTTTTGTTCTCCTTGCCTTTTACTTTTCACAAATTGTATAAAAGAGTTTCCCTTGTTTTCACCAACTGAAAGTTACCGATGAAATTGAAAATGAAAGAAAAAAGAGGCTGTCCATGCTTGCTTTCCAGTAGATGCACATCTCTGTTAGTGTATGTAGGCGTAGAAAAATATTTTCTTACAAAAGTTTACAAAGCCTAATAACAAAAGAAGCGTATCAAACGGTTTTAACTCAAAACTGTTGTCATTTTTGCCTTCGATCACGGCATCATACAAGCAAGTGTCGAAAATTGACATTCTATATCTAAAACTTTTCCATCAAAGATATCAACTGTAGCCGCTGGTTAACTCCGCTTCTTTTCAGCAGTTTTCCTTTTAAATATCAATTTATTCCGGTCACGAGAGATGTTGATTTTCATATATTACATCTTTAAAGACGGCAATAGATTATAGGCTTCCTTCAATCTAATGCCGGCCGAGAAAGGTTTTGGGTGATTTTCAAAACTCGAACGTAAAAATGTCCTAAGGATTTTCTGTCGCGAACAAAACAAAAATATGTAGTAAGATCAGTAGATAGTCCGTGCATGCTCTCCGGCTAAATTTTGTTAATGCTAAATTCTCGTATGAAAAAGTGTATTCTGAAAATATTTTTACAAAGACAGACAAAAAAGAATGCACCATCGAATTTACATCAAAATAGTTGCAAAAGATGTCTTATGGTCCTAGTATTAGAAACTAAATTGTCGAAATATTGTATTCATCACCGAAACACTACCTTGTTTTCAAATTTAGGTTAAATACATAAAACACTGAAAAAGGATGGTGTTCCTCGTCAATTATCAAAATAATTTTAAGCCTTAGAGAAATTTGTTGGTAAATAATATTGAAAGCTTACCTTACCTTATGCAACGTTCTTACATGGATCCTCGGGTTCTTGATAACACTCTCTTCTTCCAGCGATAACACTCTCAGTCGAATAAAGGTATTTGCATTGCAAAGCTATATTGCCATGTTGTAAGCTGTGCAAGCTGTTCAATAAAGAACAAATAAATCGTAAGCTGAATAATAAATAGTACTCATATGTCTAAAATATCGACGCCTTCTTTTTTTATTCTTTATCTCTTAACCAATTACACGCGACATGAGAAAAGCCTGGCGCAATAAGTCTGAATCACGCGACGCTAAAGGATGACTGTTGCCTGTGGCTAGGACGCCGAATGGAAAGAATTCCTGTCTTTAGCACACCCTCCGATCGGTTAGGCAATTGCATCGTTAAACATTTGTTTAAGTTATTCAATTTGGGGAAAGGTAGGTTACACTGAGGTGATTTCCTGGAGGCCAGGTTTGAAAAGCGATTGAGCTGGCGGAAAAGATAAGATATTTGCATGATTCTGTCCCCTGCTTTTAGGAAGCAGATTCATTCCAGTTTTTCTCTTACCATTACTGGCAAAAGCTGCATTGAAATTAGAAATGTGTCGTCTTTTCGTGATTTTCTTTGTGATACGTAGCAAAGTCCCGCTCTAGGATCGTAAGAACACACAACTTTAGGTGTTTTGTGCGATAAATTTGGTAATGACATTCGTTCACTGCATACGAAATACTAAATCCACTTCTCTAATGCACTTTTGGAAACTTGACAAACTTTGTAAAAAAAAACCTAGATAAGGAAAGTATAGGAAATAACATGAAAAATTAAAATAGAAGAATAACTAACAAGCGACTTAAGGTGATTGGAGACGCCATATGACTTACATGAAGTCACCGAACCTCTCAACTTTCCGAAAACCCGATTTCTAGTCGTAGTACATTCGGTCCCAAGCTCCTGTTCTCCTTTCCCCGTTCCCAGTTCTCTATTTTCTGTTTCGTATTGTCAGTTCCCCGTTTTCTTTTCAGTGTTCCTTTTCATCGTTCCCCGTTCTATTCTCTAAGATAAAGGGAAAGAAAGCGAGACAAACAGATGGGAAAAACTCGCCATCTTCTCGTGGGCTTCGGACTTCGTTGCTGGACGGTTGTTGTTTTATTAAACTCGCAAGCTTGACATTCGTATCCACTCGCGGGAGAAAATGGAGCCCATTTCATATTTATTCATCGAATTTTATTCATTTATTTACTTATTAATTCATTTATAATACTCATCTACCTATTTCCTATCTTTTTTACTTCATTTTGTACCATTGTTTTATCGTTAGATGATGTGTACTGTATCAGTCTTAATCAAGAAATAACCAATTTAGGTAATCACTACCTTTTCCTGATTTTGTGTATATCCAAAAGATAAATAGCGGGTTCCTAGCTCACCCAGCAGTCCTGACGTTCTAAACTCCTTAAACCGGCTAAAAGACTGACATCTTATTTCTCCTGACAGTATCACCCTGAATGAAATATTAAGGTCACGAAAACAAAAGGAAATGATCATCAACTTAACAACAAACAAGCTTACGAGGAACTCAACTTAAGAACCCTTGATTCAGTAAATGGCTTGAATTCGGGGGTAACATGTGAAAGTGTAGTGTGATCGTCCGGGTGAGTGTAGTCCTAAAATTGCTGTGAAAAAACAGCGTTTCTGAAGCCAATGGGAATATAGCGATATAAAGTGAGTTCGAAGGGGACCGGTCATAAACGGTCAATTTTCTATGGTCTTCACTTTAAACTCTGTTGTTGACCAATGATCCCCCTCCATTCCCCCTGAAAACCATACAATTCCCGAAAGAGAACTTCCCCTCCCCCTCCCCCATGTGAAAAATAATGACTGATCGCTAACACAGTCATGATTAATTCAAGTTCCACCCTTTTCTTTTTTCCTCTTTTTCTTTTTTTTTTTCTTTTCTTTTTTTTTTTTTAAGGGGAGAAGGAGGGAAGGGATTTAGAGCAGAGATTGGAGAGTTTAGAGCAAACTCCCTATTGAAACTTGTCTTCACAGAACGAGCGCAGATAAATATCCAGACCAGTGCTAATGTTCAAATATGGGGGTTAATCTCACGGAGGGTAATCATTTGAACACGTCTTTGCGGCTGAGGTCGATGGCGACACAACATCATCAAAGCTAGAAATCACCAAAATCTGGCATTCTCATAATATATAGTATCGGATTAAAAAGAGAGTTTGTAAAGACCTGGAAAATTGTACCGTAATGTAAACGGAAAAAAGCTATTTCAGACAGCGAACTTAAAATGTCAGTGGCAAAATACAGAAAAGTGGTTATAGCATAAGGCAGCCACAGTAGGAGAGAGAGAAAAAATCGCGATAAACAATGTCATGGCCAGTTTCCTTTCCCTATTGGCCGCACCATGATGTCGAGGCTGATTTCTAAAGCGAACTTTAACACAAATAGAAATGTGAGATACACAGATGACAAGAAGACAAATTGAAATGAATGAACTCCAGGAAAAGAAACGATAAGCTGGTTTAACTGTATATTGGTGTATTATTGTTAATGCACACGAAAAAAGCAGTGCTGTCGGCGACTATGAGAATCCAGTAGACCGACTTTGTGGCAATATGATGTCTGAAGGGCAAAATATTTCCCACAAATATGATGTCTGAAGGGCAAAAACGTTGCAATCAGACGCTCCACAGAAATTGTAGTCATGTTTTTTTTAACGAACAAAGGGAGAATCCCTGGAGAAGAGCCTGAAGTATGTACCAAAACGCTTTGTTGTACCTCCAAAAATCACATATCTCTCCAAAGTTATAGAAGAGTTCGCATGCAGAAATTCCCCCAGATAACATATCTGCAACAGCAAGATTTATCACCAATTACATGGCCCGTTTACGAAGACTACAGTCCTTTAAAAAGGCAGCCACTGTTAAGGCATTCAGTGTCACTATGGTGACAGATTCAGTCAGGCCCACCACCATCCAGGTTATACATCCCGATGAACAAACCATACGAGAGCCCCTTTTCTGTCCAAAATAGTTGAGAGGTATTAGGGCATTTCCCACAAACATTTGATAAGGGTCTGATAACAGCTAACAAGCATTCCTAATGCTGCGGATATTATAATGAGTTAGCCCTTCGAAACCTTTGAGGCAACAAAATTTGGTCAGGGTCGTACATCCCTCCTTCGGCACGTTATAGTAAATATTATCTAGGTCCATTTAGAAAAACCCCTCTCCGTCATGAGGACGACATCTGTTTCCGTATCAGTCGTACCGAGCAATTCGTAAGTTTTTACAACTCGTTCGTTTCAATAGCTGCTTAGGACAGCAATAAAACTTGTTAAGGTTGTTCCAAGGAGATTTTGAACACCTCTCACGAGTCACGAATCAGTGAATATTGAGCCTGTAACTCACCGTTCGCCTAGGCTCCTTTAATGCAATAGAAAACTAAATATCTAATCACAAAGTTCAGTCGCCATTTCCTCGCCC
Organism: Stylophora pistillata; assembly: GCF_964205215.1. Taxonomy (NCBI): domain Eukaryota; kingdom Metazoa; phylum Cnidaria; class Anthozoa; order Scleractinia; family Pocilloporidae; genus Stylophora; species Stylophora pistillata. Next base: position 46,115,285 of record NC_142521.1, read on the forward strand.
AAATTAAACGGATTACTTTTCAGCAGAAAGTTATAGTTCATAAGTCCCATTTCTTTTTTGTTTTATCGAATTCCTGCTTGGAAAACGCCTTTCCTTGCTCATTTTCATTTTATAGGTACGGTCGCTCAATGGGTCAAGACCCTTTGCCGGTTCAATCCTAAAGTTCCCCGCGGTAAATTTTAAGACCAAATATCACAAACGGGCTCGCGCAATTTTGTTAGTCTTTGAAAAAAAATTACACATGCCAATTTATCAAATATTTATCAAATTGTACTCAAAATCATTTGACAAGTTCATTGAGCCTGAGGCGAATATATAATTTTTTTAGTATAGTTGCTCATGTGCTTTCAATTCTGAAGCAAATTCTGTAAATAAAGAAAGCATTGCGCACATTTTGGAAGAATGGGGGTCCGCCGCTCCTTAACAAAATTCACGTTCTCCTCGTCTGTTGCTGGGAGCAGGGCAAGCTGCCACAAGATCTTCGTGATGCTACTATCATAACCCTGTACAGGAACAAGGGTGTAAATTCTGACTGCTCCAACACCCGGGGCGTCACACTACTTCCCGTCACTTTCCAGGATGCTGCTTAACAGGCTTGTACCAACCATTGCCGAAGAAAACATGCCCGAGAGCCAGTGTGGCTTCAGAGCCAACAGAGGCACGATAGACATGGTTTTCGTCCTCCGCCAACTTCAGGAAAAGTGCCGTGAACAAAACAAAGGATTCTATGTCATTTTGTTGACCCTACAAAAGCCTTTAACAGCGTGAGAAGGTCTGGTCTATGGCTTATTCTCGAACTTCTTGGCTGTCCCCGCCAAATTTCTACCTATGGTTATCCAGCTGCATGAGAACCAACGCGGCCAGATCAGACTCAACGGCGACCTTTCCGAACCCTTCCCTACCTCCAACGGCGTGAAGCAGGGCTGCGTCCTGGCACCGACGCTCTTCAGCATTTTCTTCAGCATGATGCTCAAGCAAGCTACTGTGGACTTGGATGTTCACGAAGGGGTGTACATCAGGTACCGTCTGGATGGTAGTCTCTTCAATCTACGGCGACTCCATGCTCACACAAAGACCCAGGAGAGGCTGATACGAGATCTCTTCGCGGACGACGATGCACGCCCTTGTTGCCCACACTGAGCGAGCCCGTCAGCGCATTACGTCATGCTTTGCAGATAGCTCGCGGCTGTTTGGCTTCGAGGTCAGCCTCAAGAAGACAGAAGTTCTTCACCACAGCCTGCCCCTCAAGTAGAATACCCCTCCCTACATCAGCATAGGCGACACAGAACTGAAATAAACCCATTAGTTCACCTACTTGGGTTACACCATCTCATCCGACGCCAAGATGGACAAGGAAATAGACAACAGACTGGCAAGGGCTAAAAGCTCCTTCAACAGACTATACAAACGAGTGTGAAACAACAACAACCTGACAAGCAAAACAAAGATCCGCGTCTAAAGGGCTGTTGTTCTCACCACCCTTCTCTACGTCTCTGAGTCATGGGTCACTTACCGCAGCCACATCCGCCTCCTCGAGCCCTTCCACCAGCGCTGCCTGCACACCATCCTTAACATCCACTGGTGTGATTTCGACACCAATGTCGAAGTCCTGGAGCAGGCCAAGATTTCCAGCATTGAAGCCACGATCTTGAAGCACCAGCTCCGATGGGCTGGTCATGTTTCCCGAATGGCAGACCACCACCGACCTAAGATTGTCATGTACGGTGAACTCAACCGGACATCGTGAGAGAGGGGCTCCAAAGAAGAGGTTCAAGAACAGCCTAAAGAAGTCACTCAGCACCTGCAACATCGACCACAAGGAGTGGTCTGACCTGGCTACCGAACATGGTACCTGTCGCCACACAATCAACCAAACCACTTCCCAATTTGAGGAGGATAGACGTAAGGTACTTAAAGACGAGCGACAGAGGAGAAAGGCCCGCGCGGCCTCCACCATCACTCCGGACATCATGGCTTTCTCTGCAGATACTGCCCGCGGATCTGCCTTTCCCGGATCGGTCTGGTCAGCCACGAGCTTGCCTGCAGCCGACATCAACGTGGACGACCTTCCCAATCTTCGTTCGCGAGGTCAAGCCACAGTGCATATTTTTTAAAATTCTGTTGATGACTCGTATGAAGATAAGTTAGCAGCTTTAATAGGTTTATTTGACTACATCAGCAAAACTTCATATGTTTCTTTTGAAAAGTGCAATGCCAATCTCTAAGCATCTTATTTGCTCTTGGTAATGTAATTTTCTTTTATCGCGTTTATCACTTCCTCACACAACGCGAGGTAGCCATTTTTAAAGTTAAGCTCTCCTGCAAGGCTATAGTCACTTCGCACGAGTTGATTATAGCGAGATATTATGAAATCCTCGACCAATCAGAGCTCATCTCTACAATCTCAATTCCATTTATCATGTAAATTTCAAATTCTGCCTGGTTTCCAAGCCCCTCATTTGTGTAGTTTTGTCAAACTTTTGCAACTCAGAGATAAAATCTCATTGTTTAAAATATGTAAAATAAAGCCTTTACTGAATTCTGTTTTCGCATGATATCATAAATTATCTAACCTCGTGTCTGAGTTATCTGCCGTAGTCGAAAAAGAAAATATGAATGTTAAAACGAACGCGAGATACTGAAAGAGTGTTTAAGGGAGACTGGTGACATCATAATCATTGCCGGCTTCAAGCAGTGTCTTCTGCGTTTTGTCAGAGGATGACAATTTGCATATTTTGTTTGCATCGCATAACGCATCGCACAACAAAAAAACGAATTTTTTTAAACTTTTCGATAAACGTTAAGAACCAGGAGTGAGAACTAGCAAAAAGTCGCCTTAGGTAAAAACAAAAAGAGCTTGTACACACTTCCGTTTTTCTTCCTCCCTAGCTAGCTCTTGCTTTGAATTGCACACTTTTCCTTCTGCTTGTAATTTTCAGTGAAATTTTTAGACATCTTATTATCTGTTGTAATTAATTTTTCCTTGTAAGACTCGCCAGGCGGCCGCAAAATTCAGGTTGATTATTGCGGCAGAAAATAATGCGGTTATATTTTTACCCTTACTAAAATGAATTGATGGGGTATGAAAATTTGTCGGATTAGATAAAGTTGGTTACAATATTTTTCAGATGTCAACGAACCAAGCTTTGCGAAAATTTAACGAAATTCAGAATATTTTTCTCGTGACATATCGGCGCGTGACAAAGGCCGATATATTTTCGTTTGTCCAACTTCAAAACAGATTTTATCAGGATTCAAAATAATATCAAGAACGTTACTCATCTATGTTGGCCTATTATCTGCTGAGTTGTACAGTCGAGTAACCTTAACCAATAAATTAATCTCCTTCAGTAGGACACATGAGCGTAATAAGAAATGTACTTAGCTCTGACAATATCTTTGCAAAAATCAATAGCAAAAGAAACCTTTCAAATAAAAATGCCATAAGAGTGTTATAATTGATGGCCTTCAAGGCTAATATTTTAGAAGGCATTTTGTTTCTAAAACTCTATCTTGTTGTTACTTCTCCCTGAAATTAGGCTGAATCCGTAGAAACATATCGTTCAACATCAGTCGCCAGAAAAATTTAAAGGTGAAAGGGAATTGATAAAGAAATAATTGCCATAAAGCCTACCTTATCTCAAACAACTTTCTTTTATGAGTCCTCGGATTCTTTAGAATTTTCCGGCGATAACCTTCAGAATCGAACAAGGCGTTTTCATTGCAACATCATCATTTTATAAGTGGTATACAGCTGTTCAGAAAGAAAATTATGGATTGTAAGCTGAATAAATTCTTCACTTCTTGCGTAATGACAAATGAAATTTAATGGATCCGTAGAAATATTTACAATATATAGTGTTCCTCATCAGGTGGCAAAATAATTTTAATCGAACAAGGCGTTTTCATTGCAACATCATCATTTTATAAGTGGTATACAGCTGTTCAGAAAGAAAATTATGGATTGTAAGCTGAATAAATTCTTCACTTCTTGCGTAATGACAAATGAAATTTAATGGATCCGTAGAAATATTTACAATATATAGTGTTCCTTATCAGGTGGCAAAATAATTTTATTCTTTGTTTCTTTACCAATAAAAGGAGATAAGAAAAGCCGGGCACAAGCCGGAATCACGCGCCTGGATGACTGGGGTTAAGAACTTCGCTCACCGTGTCTATATCTTCCAGTCGTTTGATTTTAACAAATATTGTCAACACTTAGAAAATAGCGTCATAAACTTGAAACTGTGTGAGTGCAGGGCCAGAAAGCCTTTTCCGGATCAGCTTACGTCAATCCTTCCAGCTCTACTGACGTCAGCTCTCTCTAGGGTTTTCTACGGGTTGCACGTGCGAGGCCGAACAGGTCATAGGATAAAACCTAGTTGTGTCTACGTTGGTTTCTGCGATGCAAAAAAACAAGCATAGGACTATTGTGGGATCTGAATACCGCGACTTACAAAGTGAACGAAGGCAGCTAAAGCCATTTTTTTTTCTCTTTTAAAAAAATAAAAGAGAGAAGAAAAAAAGAGAAACGTTTACATATCTAAGTGCACGTGGTTCATACTGTAAAGGTAAAATTTTATTAAGTTTCAATTCGGTATCTCATAATTCATCTAAGCTCTAATTTCCCGATGGTCAGAGCCACTGTGGATAAAAAGTGCTTTTGTTCAGCTAGAAAAAAAACCTAACACCAACTTTTATGTCGAATCATAAATTAGTCGGCAATTAACAGCTATTTAAATGCAACTTTGTCGATATCAAATTTAGGAGAGCCGAAAAAGGATAATCCTGCGGGTGCCTAAATGTGAAGTCATTGTTAAATTGCCTCATAAAGTTTATTTCTTCGTCACAGAGGGAAAAAAAAATCAGACTTTTCTAAAATAATGATATGTAATTTCTATCATTCGAACGTAAACTAACGTTACAATGTGATAACTACTATATTGTCCTTTTTTCCTTTTGATAAAGACATGGGGACATTCGTAAAATTGTCTCCCTAGCGTTTAGCACCGACAGCACTTTTGGATCTACTAGCTGTCATTTTAATGTGGCATCACACTCTTTTCGGTTTAATCGCTCTGAGGCAAGTTGTTGTTGAACTAGTAACGAAGATCTATTTTCCAAAAACATGGCTCCTTTCTTTTCTAAATTTGCATTATAAAATGGATATCTATACTCGTACATAATTGATCTATTTTAAACCAAATGGTTAGACCGTCTAATATCGTTACCGATCAGAAACCACATACCGTTCGCCAATTCAGTTTAAGTTTAAGTTTAATTCATTCGCCACAGGAATGGCAGGAGAAAGGAACAGAACTTTCGTTCCAATTGACAACTAACCCCTTTTTTTTTTTTACCCACCCATCCCACCCCAGGGAGTAGGCTTTTGTACATTATGCTTTTGTTTCCCCACTAAAATGCTCCACCTTAATGCTCCATTTTTCCCACTAAAATGCTCGGTCTCCCCCAAAAAAGTAACTAAAATGCACGGATAATGCTCATTATACAAACGTTTTTTTAAATTAATTTGAAAGTTTACACTTACGTACAAGTGTTGCAAATAACGACAACGAGCATATTCGAGCATGAAACGTTTCATATTCGAGCATGAAACGCGATGGTTAGAACCTGGACACCCCACCCCCTGCTTTTTACGATCACCAAGACTCACTCAATCAGGGTCTGTTCTCTTCCGATATAATCCTCACAACGGAGAGAGGTGGAATTTTTGATATGATGATTATAATTAATGCAGGTTATCAGGGTCAAATTCACTATGCGAACTTTATTTCAGTTTTAATTTCAAATCCTATCTTTTTATTTATCATGCGTAGGTTATTCCCGCGTGGGTTATTACGGCGGTAAACCATTACGAAGTGTGGACTATTGCATAAATGACTGCCAAAGGTAGACTGGTTTCGAAAATATTTGTAAATAAAACGATTGGTTTCATAATCAAAACTAGAATAAAGCTTGAAAGGTAATTTTGACCCTGATAACGCACCTTACATAATCGAATATTTGATGATCGTCACCCACAGGGAATAGGGGTATTTAAAAAAGGGGTAAAGGGAAAAGGGGTATTTAGAAAAACGATAAAAAAAGATCATGTCATAATTGGCCACTTATTGTACAAAAGCTCGCTAAAACAATACTACAAACATTGATTTCGGAAGGTCACGTGGATTAAATTTTATTTGAACGATTATTCTTCGTTTTATTTGTCATGAGTAGTTCCGCGTCAAGTAACCGTGCAATAGAGGCGGAGGACAATACAAAAAGGTCTCTAGGACTAAGGAAAAGCAGACGGTGATCATGACAACTTTAAAGAAGTAACCGCTTAATAGAGGGGAAAATTACAGTAATTTAGAGGTAACAATTTCGGAACTATGAAAACCGACCGCCCAATACAGGGTGACTGCTTCACATGGTGACGCTTAATACAGGTCCAACTGTACTGTTTTTCGCCTTCTTTCGAATTTTTAAAGAAAGGTTGTTTCTTGAAGTGTCTATTCACAATTTGGTTTTAAGTGAAATGAAGGAGACCGGCATATCTATAATAAAAGACGAACGACCGATGTAGCAAACAATGCCTAGAGAACGTTTCGAAACCAAAAATTGAATTCGCTACTCCATTATTTCTTGATATATTTATAGTCAAACCTAAAGAGTTTGACCATCGACTTTTCGAAAGAACAATACAACTTAGGCCCTGTTTATGAGCTGTTATTCTCTAAGATATGGCATCACGTCAAATAGTTTGCTATTTCCGCCTTTTGGCGTGACATAAGTAGTTTTCGCTGCGAATGCAGTCATCTAAAACGAATACTGTTGCATGCAGCATCTTACCAGTAGCACCGTGTTATCAGTACCTTTACATTAGCGCTCCAATGCTGCTCCTCCACTGATGGTCGTCTTGTTTATCGTGCGATGAATCAGTGTGTGATAATCCTCTCTGAACTTGCACAAGCATGTCTTACCGAAGCTTCCCTGGAAGAATATGATACTCCGCTGGCCACCGAATGTTCTGTCGCAGGTGCCCAGAAATCAAGTCATTTACCAAAATTGGGAAATATTCGGAACGAACGCTCAGTCATAGGATAATAGTAAAGTGGTGAGATATAGACGGATGTCGTCTGAAGCAGTTGAAAGTCACCGGAGAGCAGAATAACTCGAAGAGTTATTTCTAAGGGAATGATTCCTAAAGACTGGAAGAGTGCTAGAGCAACTCCAATTTTCAAAACTGGCTCGAAAGTAGACCCAGCCAACTACAGGCCAATTTTTTGTTCTTTTTGTAATTGCCAAACTTTTTGAAAAAACCATCTTTAACCAGGTTTATTGGTTTAGACCTATGCATTCTACCCTTCAGCTCTTATTGACATTACAGACAACTAGTATCTCAATATCGACAACGGATTGACAAATGCCATTCTGTTTATTGACTTAAAGAAGGCTTTTGATACTATTGATCATGAGATCCTTCTGTCAAAATTGGAGCTGTATGGGTTTAAAGGTGTTAGTCTCAATCTTTTCCGAGACTACCTCTCAGATAGAACCCAGGTTACGGTTATAAAAAACGTAAATTCTGAAACTAGTTTCATAGGTTGTGGGGTGCCTCAAGGTTCAACTCTTGGCCCCCTACTTTATATATATATATATATTTATTAAACGACTCGGGCAGTCAGAGGGCCAATAATCAAAATCAACCAATCAAAATGCTCTATTGCCGCTCCAATATTCTCTAAGTATTGGACCGGCACTGTCCCGAATGGTCCCGAATGATACCACACTTATGTCCCTTTGAACTTCAGTCGTATAACAAATCTCTTATTAATCAAGCTTGCTCGGGACCGTACTGGAAGAATATCGGCCCTCGGTCTTTTTTGTACGGACCTCGCTACGCTCGGTCCCTACTGTCAAGACCTCCGGCCGATAAACTCCCAGTACGGCCCTCGCGCTTGGTTAATAAGATATATATATTAATGATCTCCCTAACTGTAACCTCCGATAGGACGTGAGAATTTACGCTGATGACGCTAATCTCACATTTGCCTCCAAAAACCCTAATGAGTTGTTTTCAACCCTGACTCATGATTTGGGCAATCTGAAGCAATGGCTCGATTCTAACCGTCTAAGTCTTAATGTCCTCAAAACTAAATGTCTGTTTACAGGCACGAGGCACAAAATCTCGTAACTCCCTAGCGATCCATACATTTTGTCTTGATGGGCATTCAATTGAGAGAGTCAATAGTTACAAATACTTTGGCGTTCAGGTTGATGAAACACTCCCGTGGGAGGTTCACATCTCCAAAGTCATCGGTAAAGTTGCAAAATTAATTACTAGCTGCCCTGAGGAGGCTAAGACCGATATGTCCCCAGAGAACCCTTATTACTATTTACAAATCATTGTTTCTTCCGCATCTCGGTTATTGCAGCGCTGTTTGGGATCGTACTGGTAATGGTCTTTGCCAAAAATTAGAGAAACTTCAAAACAGGGCTGCACGTCTAATTACAGGGTCTAACTGGGATGCCAGCTCTGCCCCGATTCTTCATGCCCTTAATTGGGATAGCCTCGCTGACAGACGTGCAAAGCAACTGAAATCTTAAATGTTTAAAACTTTAAATAACCTCGTACCCATTTAACTGTCTAATAAATTCACTAGCATTAATACTTTTCACAGGTATAATCTTAGAGATGCGCAACATAACCTCTTTATTCCGCGACCAAACACTGAGGCCCTAAAGAAAAGCTTTAGTTATAAGGGCGCAGTAACATGGAACAGCCTGTCAGTTGAGGCTAAGCAGGCCAATACTTTGAATTGTTTTTATTCCGCTATTGTACATTGTTTCTTTTATCTAGGATTTCATTATAAGTTAATACATTGTACACTATAGGTTAATACATTGTGCATTATAGGTTAATACATTATAGGTTAATACATTATGCATTAATACCCGTTCACACTAATAAAACATGTCTAATTAAACAAAGTTTAATGAAACCCTGTTTAATAAACCCTGGTTACCTGATTAACTCGTTCACACTGAACAGCAAGAGTTGACAACAACGCAGGCTCATGTTCATGCTCAGCCTCGTGTTCGTCTAATTGACGTAAAATGTTACAACATCAGATAGCCACAACATGTAAAATGTAAACAAAATGGCGGATGGGCGAAATATTGTGCTTTTGTTTTGGAAGAGACAGAGAGATGAAAAAACGAAAAGTCGCGGAAAATCGCGCAAAGCTGTTCAGGAAGCGACTCTACCGATACTTTCGCCGCAGATGTCTTGTGTCATCTGTATTTTTAATGTGGTTGACGCGACAACTATTTCAATGCGCCCCAAGTTTACGTCGAGTTTGGAGTAAAAGCAGGTCTCAGTCCTTTTGGGACGAGATCTGCCAAGGCTGGAGCGATGATGATTGGGTAGAGGACTTCAGGATGTCGAAGGTTCTGTTTGAATATCTGTGCGCTGAACTATCACCCCATATCGCGAAAAGGAACACGAACTTTCGTAAAGCCATTGCAGTTCGCCTTCGCGTTGCAATTACTTTGTATTGGCTTGCCGACTCCGCTCGCTACAGAACTATTGGAAACTTGTTTGGCTTTGGAAAATCCACCGTATGTACCATCGTGAAACAGGTATATGAGGTACTTTCAGGTATTCTTCTTCCTCGGTATATTTTCTTTCCGCAAAATCAGCATGAAGCACAAGATCAGATCGATGGCTTTAGAGATCGTGCGGGGTTTCCCCAAGTAGTGGCCGCTCTTGACGGTTGCCATATCCCTATCATTGCACCTCTCCAAAGTCCGGCAGACTACGTGAATCGAAAAGGATTCCACGAAGTAACACTGCAGGGATTGGTTGACAGCAACTATCGTTTTATTGACATTTTTGTTGGATGGCCGGCGAAAGTTCACGACGCGCGGGTATTTAAAAATTCACCGCTGTTTTCTCACTGTTGTGCGAGGACTTTTCTACCGCTTCAATTATCTCGAGTCATATCAGGTGTGGGAGTTCCACCCTTGACAGTTGGCTCTCTGCATATGCCCTCAGCGACTGGCTAATGAAGCCGTATACTGATAATGGGAACTTAACGCGAGAACAAGTGAATTTCAATAAGACTCTCAACATGACAAGAGTGGTGGTGGAGAATGCCTATGGAAGGCTAAAGGGTAGGTTCAGAAGAATTGCAAAGAGGCTGGACCTTAACGTTGAGACTGTTTGTCTTGTCATTGCTGCCTGTTGTGTGTTGCACAACTTCTGTGAAGTCATGGATGAAGACTTTAATGTGGAGTGGCTGCAAGGTGTGCAGCTCCATCTTGGTGTTTACCCAGTCAATCCAAACCAAGGACAAAACAGGAATGCTGTAGCCATCAGAGAAGCCATCAAGACATCTTTATTGTAATTACTGTGTGAATAGCCTCCCATGCAGATATTGTTTTGGCTTTTCAGGCAACCTCTCCTAACAATGTCTGCTTGGGAGACTAAAAAACAAACAAAGTGGTAACTTTATTACCAACACAAATTACGGTGCAGACCTGTGTTAAATTTTGCTCATAAAATTGTTGTAGCTGGAAATTCTATGGTAATGCAAGTTTAAGCTGGAGGCTGTCCAGTAAAACTGAGGACTGACTGTGGAACAGAAAATGGCGTGATGGCAGCGATGCAATGTA